>NW_024544721.1:3540000-3713631 GCF_018167655.1 Microtus oregoni
ATAACTAGATTTGAAAACTATTTATACAACATCCTACATTGTTTTCATAATCCTATGGGTTTTTATCAACATAATGACAAACATGAACGGAAGCACTGAGCAATTCGTTCAACACATGGGCTGTCAGGTAGTGAAAAGACCTGGTGTTACTGAACCTGTTAACCCTGTAAAAGCCCACATATGTAATACTTACATGGCTTCCTCATCAAAGGAAGAGCACTAAAATCTATTTTTTAAAAAAAAAGATACTAAGAGAAAGAAGCCCTGCTCAATTCAATACTTTCCTTTGTAATTTGAGTGTAAATTTACCTATGGTGGAACAATTGTCTTTCATTGATGAAATTCACAGTTAAGGATTCTCAACAATTCACAAATCTACATTTTAGTACAAAGTACCCTGTGGCCTTCAACAGAAAATCATTTTAAGTATAAATTAAAATAACATGACCTCAAATTATAAAGTTGATTCTACTGGTACAAAATATGCTTCATTTCTGCTCATTTAGTGTACAGTCCAAAGTCTGTGATCTTCCGTCACTCCTATATCTTCAAGTACACATCTTCAAGTACAGAGGCATGCACGTATGTGAAGTCACACACTCAGGCCTTCATACTTAGCCTATCACTTTAATGGGCTTCTCTGAGATATGAGCCTTCAGAGTTTCTTACCAGTTTTTGTCTGACTCAGATTTTTCTGAGAATCTATTTCAAGTTAAGGTCTCTCTCCATAGAAAGAATACAGCACCAAAATTTTCCCATGTTTTTCCCTCCTTTAGCCTCCATGCTACCAGCAGCCTGCCAGCAACCATTTATGCAATGAAGCAATGTCATAGAGTCATGGTTAATAGCTCTTTTAAATTAAATTCAAAGAAACAGATTTTTGTGATCTTCTCAATTCTAAGACTCCTCTGATTGGCCATCATAGAAACAGGATCGTTAAATATACAATATGAAAAAACTCCCTATGTTTGACTATAACCAAACACTTAAAAAATTTATATCGATCATTAACATATATATATACATATATATAATTCTTTGTATATTATTGAAAGATTTATATATTTTCTATAACTTTCCCAGATATAAACTTTCTGGGAAGAAATAAGTTTATTTAATAAGGTCTATATATCTTTAGAACCAAAATACTTATTGAATTCTACTGTGTTTAAATAGAAAGTTTACATTGTGCAGTTTTTTGTTGTTGTTAAGATCAATTAATTCAGTTATTGTGCCTTATTAAGTAATTTATTTTCTTGAAAATACAGGTCTGATATTGTCATCTTGTTTGTTATATTCAAAATTGAGTGAAGCAACAATGTTGTAAATGAGTTATTACAGAAAAGGTCAAAGAACCCTCCTAAATTTTAACTCTTTGATTACACATTATATATTGTACTCTGTCCTCTACCTCCTTTTCTGTAATATTGAATCCAACCTTATACTTCAAACATACACTTATATGTCTTATGCAGAGATTCACATATGGACCACTCTTGGCTCAGTGTTTGATGACATTCTGTGAAGGCATAAAATTTGTCCCAAGTAGAAGACATCCTGTATTTCCCACTTTCCATCATTTTATTCCATATTTGACAGCATGGAGCAATTTCAGATTCTACTTAGACATTCAAAGACTGGTAGTCTTTCAACCTTACCCCAGTCAATCCAAACCATCTACATCTGAGATTTCTTTCCTTTGATCTCAATAACACTTTATTTAATTGGTTGCCAGTCATCCTCATCCCTGACCTGACCATTCCTTATTGGCTAAACAAAACCAGAAGAGAAAAATCAATGATATTGTTGTTGTTGTTGTTGTTGTTGTTGTCACACATTTGCCAAGAGAAACATTATTTCTTATTATTTAAGTCTATAGTACCCCTTCCCAGTTTCCTGTAGCTTTTGTCTACAAGTACGGTTCTTATTGCTTTCTTCCAGGAAGAGTCTCAAGTAGGATGATAATAAAGAAGTGAAGTTTATAAGCTTTTGTACTACAAACGTTTCAAAACTCCATTTTCTGAAGACCTTTAAAGATATACTCATTTCTAAGACAGTTTGAGTCTTGATTTCCCTGTGGGTTTGCTTGTGAGGTTAAGATGTACACATACATAAGTACATATATGTACATAAAAATATATGTGCATATTTTAGTAGTATAAAAGTGATATCAGAGACTTGTGAGTTTAATGTTTATTAGAAGAATCCATGAAGATACTGTGTGCAGTACATGCCTGACACTTTGTAATTTATAATTTGTCTGATTGTTTTTAGGAGTCAGAAAGTTAAATATCTCTCAAAATCTTGCTGCATCTTTAGATTTATTTATGAAAGAGAGAGAAGAAAGAAAAAAGAATTTTTTCTTTAAGATTAACTTAAACCTTCCCTTATGAAAGGTCTCTCTATTAATAACAAATTCTAGCATCTGAAGAATCACAGAAGTGATTTCCATCTTATTTTGGAAAGATGTTCACAAGTATGAAAACAGCTATCAGATTTCTGAGCTCCCCTTCTTCAGCTCCAATATGTTCAAGTTCAGCTAGATCTCATCGATTATGACTGCTTCTTTTCTCCTTTGATCTTGGTTAGCCTTGGGTCACTTTTTGGTTTTTTAAAACTAATAAGGATAATTATATAAGTAAAGATAGAAGACACCCTACCAAGTACTTCGTATGAATTCAAATATGTAATATGCCCTTGCTCACATCTCATCTTCTAATTTTACAATTCTATTAGAAAACCCATTAAGCATGACTAGAAGTGATTTATTCTTTATTTAAAAAAAACCATGCTTCTATTTTTTTCAAAATTCAGTTATTCTCAAGATATTTATTTTGTCCTTCCCTTAAAAAATGAAAGAGAAAAGAAAATAAGAGGCTAGAAAATATATCTTGGTACCTTGAGCAATTTGGGCTCAACAAATGTCAACGTGACATAAAAATTTCTCTCGAGATTTTACCATTTCTTTTCCAGTGATTGGTTAATATTTCTTTCATTACTTATAGGACTTGACTCCTGTCATTGGTTGGAAATGGAGGAACCTTGGTATAGCATAGCATCTATTTAGGAATAGTTAACGTGCCAAGGGGTGTTCTGACTTACAGAAAGTCTTAAAGAGGATCAAAAAGAAACTTAGCTTTGAAGAATTGTATGAATATCTGAGAAATTGCCACAAACCATCATTTTGTTCAAAGAACTAGAACTGCAAATATTAGAAAAACAGCCTGTAGATAAATAGATGGCTATGCCCCACCTGAGTTGCCACTCTGGTATTAGCAGTGGCTTTGTAAAACACAAGACAAATTTTGACAATAGTCAGGGAAAGAGCCAGAGCATGGGAGTTGGAAGCTCTAAGAAGTTAGTCACATACAGGACAGCAACAGGATTTCCAAGAGGAGTCCCGAAGAGAGCCCATCATCAGCGGTGTAGCAGAAGTCAGAGGCCTCAGGCCAGACCAATGACTCAAGGCAATGAACACTTGCAAGATGTGTGGACTAAAGGGTGAACTACAGCGTCCATGATGAGATGCTTCTACTTTTTGTTTGTTTGTTTATTATATTTGGCATTTGATTTTCTTTTAAATTCGGTTTTGTTTTAGGGAGGATTTTGCAAGGGCAGAGGATTCATGAGGGGAATAGGGAGATGAGTGGGATCAGAATACATGATGGGAACACCACAAAGAATCAATAGAAATTAAATAAATAAATAAAAAGAAGTCTGTCACAAACAAGTGTGAATTCAAAACCATCAAGAGAAGAACACAAAAAGATGAACAAGGAAAGAAGTCTATTATTTCTGGCCGGGGTAAGGAAAGAAACTGAGAACAAAGTAAAGACTGCATGGAGCGTTGCAGCCGTCACTTAGCAAGACACCCACTCTCCCCTGACACTAGTATGAACAGCTACTCTAAGGTTGCATGGTCCCTGTTTCCTATCTTTAGCCACACAAAAAGATCTTCAAAACAACAACAACAACAAAAATAAAGAAGACAGCCATAAAAGTACAAATACAATATGAGTATATTTATGTGAAAGTACAGAATAGGCAAATCCAGACAGACAAAATCCAGACTTTTGGTTGCCTGGGACAAAGTAGAGGAGGAGGAATAAATGGAAAAATGATAATTATCAAATAGGTAGAGAATTTCTTCTTGAGTTGGTTAATCATAAGGGTTGCATATCTGGATGCATTTGAAGTTGCTGAAATGTACATTTTACAAAGGTAAATTATGGCATAAAAATCACCTCTCAATACTTTCCTTTTAAATGACCCTTTTTTATCGACTTTGTCCTAGAAAAAAATTCAAGGGTTACTTCACAGATCCTCTCATTAGGAATACCTCTGGCTCTCAAAGGAGTTGTTAGTCCACTCTTTTCTCCTCTTAACTCATAACAAGCTTCGAGAGTGTCAGTTAGCAGGTAGTAATGCCCACAGATAGGCCTCTGCACTTGTGAAGAGTTCACACATTGGCAGCTCAGTATGTTGTCAGTTGATAGCTAGACAGCAGGTTCACTTTGGTGGTAGTTCAATCCTAAATCCTTAACTAAAAGTAATTCTAAGACAGAACAAGGTCACACACTAGAAATAAATTCCATCATTTTCACTTCCTCCCTCTGAGATGTTAATGAGAGAAGCTGCTCTGCATACGATGGGACATCTTCCAAATTTACAATGACATTATTGGCAGGATCAGAAGCAACTGCGAGAGAATCAAACCATCTCCCTCCCTGCTCCATGCCATCACCTAAGAATTTGAAAAGACTTTGTAGACACGCAAATGGGTCTTGCTGTAGCATACAAAACGTTGTGGATGAAATTATATTTTAATGAGATTCATCTAGTGTTTTCACAACTAGACTCCTTTAGAAGAATTGACTTTGCTCCAGCAATTAGAGCCCACTCAGCTCCAACAACCATCTTATAGGGACCACAAAAACAATGTCTAAGAGACAAAGAAAAAGGCAAAAAGCCTGAGGCCAGGTTTCTAATCAGAGCTCTGCTTCCTTACTGGTTGACCTTTGTGGCAACTCACAGAATACCTACCCTTTTGAGATGGGCCAAAGAAACAGACGAGCCAGTGGAGTATGACCTGTGGCCAGGCGAGTACCTTGGAAAGATGAGTTTTCAAGAGAGTTGAATCCATTTTAGCAGAAAATTTCAAGTAAAATAATTCTGTATCTTTTTTTTTCCTGGACATTCAAAGAAAAAGAACATTTTCTGGTTTTTATAAAAAGGTTTATTATCTTCATGTCTTCAAAGTGACCTAAGGGCCAGATTTAAAAGGATTTTAAAATTAAAATGACTATATTTCACAGTTGATTATAGCCTTTTATTTCCAGGCAAAGTTGACCTAAAGTCAGGCCTGCACACAGATTGAGCCCCTCATATGAGAAATATCATACCACGTCACCCAGTGAAACATCCAAGGCAATACCTTGTGTCAAGAAGCTATTAAATGAAGTGCTTACAAAACGTTCTGCTTCTTGGAGGCTGACAATTGTTTTGCCCACGCCAGTCGCTCTTTGGAACAAAGATGGCTGGAAGACATAAGGCTTTAATAGTTGATGGTTATGGTGTTTTATTGAAGCTCTTTTGATGCAGCAGTTTCAATGCTAAGGACATTCTATTGTGGTCTAAGTGAAAGTCCTCAATTTTTAAATTCTTTGAAGATTTCATACATTAATACAATTTATTTCAGGCATATTAATCTACAGTTACTTCCTTACAACTTCCACTAGTACCCACAAACTGGTCTCCCTCCTAGCTTAATGTTCCCTTTTGTTGTTATTGTTAATAATTCCTGAGTCCAATTAGTGCTGTTCATATGTATATACGTATGTACATATATATATGGCCATCCACTTGTATATAGGCAACTCATTAGGAACCATGTTCCCCAAGGATAATGACTCTTCCTCAACCAGCAACCATTAGCTGGAAATAGCGCTTCTACCAAAGGTTAGGTTTCAGGGGACCCTCTCCAATTTGTACTGGAAGTGTGTCTGACTGGATATGGTACAGGTCTTGTGCATGTAACCACAGGTGCTATGACTGATGTGTACAACAACCACATTATGTCAAAAGTCTGCATTTCACAGTTCTCCTCATCGTAAGCTCTGACATTCTTTGCCCATTCTTCTGTGATGTTCCTTAAGCCGTGGATGAGGGGAGGTTAATATAAAGGACACATCCATAAGCTGATCGCTAATAGTCACCTATTCTTGATACTTTGACCAGATATGAGTCTTTGCATTATCTACCACCCACTACAGAAAGAGGCTTCTCTAACCAAAACTGACAGAAGAACATATAGAGAGAGAACAGTTTGATGAAGTGACCATTTAACACAACAACTGTAGCTTCCCCCTTAGGACCTATGATCGTGGGCCTTTGAGCAAGTTTACTTTATCAGGCATGACATCCTTCCTGTGGAACAAGTCTTGTATCCGATAAGAATGTGATCGGTTACCCCATAATTGTAATAGCACTATGACAGCAATGGGTACATCCTGCCAGGCAGGTCAGTATTGTGGCATGCAGAGGAAAACTCCCATACTTTTAAGTTATGAGACCTTTTAGAAATGTTTTCAACAATGTGTGCACAGATGCCACCACCTTAGCTCTGAGGTAGATCCAAGAACTGTCTTAGAGTTGAGTTTTTTAGTGTGTGTCAAATATGTGTCTTGAGAGATGTGGTGGTTTTACATTGCTGTAGTCAGGAATATCAAACTAAAATTTAGAATGCTCCTTCACAGCAGCTGCTATTTCAGTCGCAAGCCTAATGGTTCTTAAATTTTAACTCTACATCAGAATCGTCAGCTGAATTTATTAAAAATAAAATCCCCAATCACTACTTCTCCATGTCAGAATTCTGGTTTAGTAGGAAAAGGGAGAGCTCCCAGAAACTGTACATGCACTGGAATTCAATGGTCCCAATGCACAAGGCCAGGAAGAAGCTTTATTTATTGTCTTAGAACTGTACCTACCCACCAAAGCAAGACATGTAACCACCTTGATGGCATCTTATAAGGAGACTAAGGAAGAAGTGAGTCAACTTTGGCTTCCCACTGACTAGATGATCCCAGTGCAGTCTCTCTAATTGCCACAAGCTGAGTCAGGAATTGATGTGTCTGCTGAGATTTCTCTTGTTGAATGATACTGATGACTCTCTATTTGTTTTCACTTGCTACTCATGGATACCTTGTGCACCATAGAAACAGAGATACCAGACATAGGTAAGCAAATAACACAGCTGCCTAATGACCCTCTTTCCTAAGAAACCACCCTCGAATATGTACAAATAGGGAATGTTTGCTTCTTAACTAAGGTTAAAGAAATAGTATAAAAGTAAAGTTGGAAATGATGTGCCGGTAAGTATCTTCCAAAAAAGAAGATCAGCATATTCAGGAGGAATTTAAGAAAGGAAAAGAATACTCAGAAAAGAAAATAAGATAAATGAGAGTGACAGATCAGTATGCCATGAGAAATTAAGGCCAAAAGTCTCATTATGTTTCCCTAAGGTGATACCACAAATGAGCCCATAAGTTCAAATCAGTTTAATGTCTTTATGTTGCAAGTATTTTTTCTCACAAGACTCAAAAGTATAGTTGTCAATTATATCAAGAGACAATGGCCATAATGACCTTTTTAAAGAGAGAGTTGCTTTTTGTATTTGGTAACTATCTTTAATAACACCGTTTTCCTTTCATATAACTAAGTGTGTTCTATTTCCTCTCACCAAAGGAATTAACTGAAAAGCTCCAAACTGACCATTTACTGACAATGGCAGATAGCATTGAAATTAGTGCTGAGGATTTCTACTCGTTGTTGCACTGCATGTTGTCATAACTACTCAAACTTTCTGAAATTTCAAAGGGGAATATGGAATTCTTTCATTCCCAAGTGCCAGTTGTCTTCAAAATAGCACAAGTAGGGTTTGGAATATGGATTGTAGTTGGGAAATGCCTCTTCCCAAATGCTATTGAAAAAAATCAGCCTTGCAACTTTGGCATAACTGATTGTTTAAGCATATTCACTTGGTTTCCAATTTGCTTACTATTGCATGTTAATAATTATAAGTGTTAATTTTCCATTTAAAAAAATCTATGTGATTTTAAGTGATGTGAATGAAGTGATCACTGGTAACTTGAAGATCGATGGCTTGAGTATAAAACTAGCTAGAAGATGACAGAGTAGGTCTAACACCTAAATTACAAAAGAAATCCTCTGTCAAAATGATATGAATTTAGTCATGTTGGGGTGAAGCAAATAGAAAGGTAGTTGCAGCAAGTTTACATGTTTTCAGAAAGCAAAAAGAAATCATTGTCAATGGAGCTGAAATGTACTTGGGAAATGGTAGGAAATTGCATATCAATACAAGGTATTTTTCTGTCAAGAAAATAACAACATTAACCAAATTTTATTTTGATATGTTGGGCTGCTCCCTTTTCTCAAAACCAGTACACAAATTTGAAGAAGAGCCTTGATGAAGAAAATACATCAAGTTACTCAGGAAAATGTGAGAACACAGGTTGTCTTTTCCACTTGCACATCAAGAGTGTTCTGTTGGCATTTCGCATATACAGTCACATGGGATCCAATCTAATCTTAGTAAGGGCACAAAACTGTGAGTGACCTTGGGCAAGCCCCTTATGGTACTGGGTTTCCCCAGCTGAAATTTGAGGTGAATACTAATTCTAACTTAGCTTACAGGCACATTGGAGATATTCAATAATGAATGAATGTAATGCATTACAAACTACTTTTGTGCGAATAACATTTCTCTTGGAAAAATAGCCCATGGTCCCTACCTAAACAAAGCATGATTAATCTGGCACAGTTGAAACTGCACAAATTGGATACCAAAGTATTAAAGTTATATCCAGGAAAGGTTGCAACCCATCCTTTACTCTAGGAAAATCTAAGTATGTTGGAGAGATATTATTCTGAAAGTTAAAAAAAAAAACGAACTAAAGACATAAAAAGTTTTATTCACCACCTATTTGAGAAATCTTTGCTGTAGAGATGCTTTAGGGGTAGAGCTGCCAAATCATTTTGGAATCTGGTGGTGCCCTTTACAATTTACATATAGCAAGCACCTCTTATGGCGGTTCCAGGGTTGAAAAAGTACCTGAAATCTACTGAGTTCTGTTACTCAAAGAAGGTAAGTAGAAAAAAAAATTCAACTATTCCAACTGAATCTGATTTTCTTCCAGTACAACTGAATTTCAAGTTATCATTTGCCAAGTTTATAATTATTAACATACATAAATATGCTTAGAGGGCAATTGCAATTAAGAGAATGTCAATCCTTAAAAGATCTCTTTCTTCTGACGAGACTCTCCCCTCCACTTTCTTTGGCTAAGTACCCAAAGCCTGAACTCTTTTTCATGCCTTATTTTATGCCATACACTCCAGTTCTTGTTCAGAACTTACTGAATACTGACCTTTTCAGGTGCTATTGGACATCAAGGGCAGAGAGATGTATATGGTCTTTGTATGCAGACAGGTCACAATGTATTTAGGAAGAAAGTTACCTGCAAAGATAATACTTAGAACCATCAATCCAGTCTTGCTTTTTAATACCATTACCAAACAATAGGAACCATTGTTTTTCAAGAAAGGCTGATTCTGGTATAATGGAAGGAAGGATTTAAGATGAGTATAGAACATTCTTGCAGTGCCAGATGTAATTAAGTCTTGACATTATCATCATTATAACCATAATAATAATAAACATTTATGGATGCACGTAAAAGGTGCATATAATCCAAGAGAAAGAGGTCTTAGTGGTAGCAACTAGGACAACATAAAATAGCATTGGATTTCATTTGCTGCAAGCATAAAATAAATGTCTGTGGAGCCCATACTGATATTTTAAAAAACTCATACCTTTCTTAAATAAACGGAAAACATAAATCACACATCCAAAATTATAATTTATGTGATGATCTACTCTCAAGGGTGTGGGATGTAATTCCTGATAGCTTAAGTCTCCTCTGTGGATAATTATGTCCCTCCAAAAAAGACAATAAGGAATGCTTTATACAGTAAGGAAAAATGGCTCTCCCAGGAGGTTGAGATCAAGCTGGTCAGTGATAAATTTTGTTGATTGTTTATAATGTAGGTGGGATTTGGTGAAAATGAAACTTTTCCATCAAAACTCTACAATTCCTATCTGAGAAGTGTATTAAACAAATTCCTGTAAAGGGATTTCCTGTAGAATAACTGACAAATGGTCTTACAACTGGTAAGGTCATCAAAACCAAGGAAAGTCCAAGAAAATGTCATGGACCAGAAAAGCCTAAAAAGACATGATGACTAAATGTAATTTGCTGTCTTGGAATGGGAAAATTATCTTAGATTAATAATAATAATAATAATAAACAACAAACTAAGGGAATCAAATAAAACATAGACTTCAATTAGTAATTGAAAAACACTAATACATTACGATAGATATTCCTACATCACAAATCCCTCTTCTCTGATCATTTCTCTCCCTTTTCACATTTTCTATACTAATATGTGACTTATGAGAGTCATACCTTGTTTACTCATTGGTCTACTTGACTAAGCTGTAAGTTTGATGAAGAAAATGGTTGTATCTTATACACAAGTTGGCCTTTATCCAATAGCACAGTTCCTGAGCACATTTCAGGTGTTTAGAAGATGTATTTTAATGAATTAATAAACAAGCACACAACATAGAAATGGCACCGTGAATGCTCCGGTAAGAGAGGATGTGTGCTTGAACTATCAGAGATAAAGGGAAATACTGAAGACGTTAGTAGGGGGAAAGAAACAAGAGCATGATGTCCCATAGACATGAGAAATGGTAGAAAGGAGTTAGAAAAGAATGATATCTTGCTTCTGGCACAGGGAGTAGGTACTAAGTAGAGTTCTCAGCACTAAACGTATTAGAAACAAACATGAAATGGTTGCCTTCCTGCTAATTCTCACAGTTCATTAGACTGGGGAACACTCATACTTAAACAAGTCATTTAATTGGTATGTATTCTTCCTAAGCATTATGCAAACAACCCAATGTAGAAATTTAGGGAAGGCTTCCTTCATGAGAAGCTGCCTGGGTAAAGACACTAAAAGCATGTGAAAATAGATGAGGTAGAAAGGGTTATTATACTACATCAAAATATTTTACAATATAACTATAGAAGTGGTCAGAATAATTATGAAAACACTATGAAAAACTGAATGCAACTTCAAAAACACCTTCTATGTGACATACAACAGAGGTGAATCTATGTACCCAACCATGTGACTATGTATGCTCGTTAATTTTTGCCAGCATGACACAAACTAGAGTCACTTGGGTGGAGGTAACCTCAACTAAGAAACTGCCTCCATCAAACTGGCCAATGGGCATATCAGTGGGGCATTGCTGTGATTGCTGATTGGTGTGGGTGGGCCCAGTCCGCTGCACACCAGTGCACTGTCACACCTGGGAAGGTCATCCTGAGTAGTATAAGAAGTCAAGCCTAGTAATCCATGGAGAGCGAGCCAGTAAGCACCATTCTTCCAAGGTCTTTGATTATGTTTCTGCTTCTAGTTTCCTGCCTTGAGTTCCCATTTTGGCTTCACTAAATGGTGGACTCTTACCTATAAGGGGTAATAAACCCATTCTTCCACATTTATGCTTATCTCATGGTATTTATCATGGCAACAGCAACAAAGGAAAAAAAACTCGAATGTCATGATTATATATATGTCATATATATATATATATATATATATCATAATTTAGAAATGTTAAATTTCACCAGTGTCTGACAGAAGGGAAAGTGTGTAGAGAAGCATTGCTCACTTCAAAGAGGGAATTTGGAACTTTAATGATATTCTGTTAGACACATCCCTCCAAGATCAATAGTCCTCTAGTTTGAAACATGCCTTGTAATCAACAACAGGCACCTAGGAAGATGGCAGTGTCCCGAGGGGAGGCAGAAAGACCAAAAGACCAAGGAACAATTTGCTGAGAGATGGGTAAGAAGGTGAAAACAAGAATTGTGTTAAATTTGGTGAGTTCAAGGTGACCTTGACACAAGCAATCACCCAGCTGGTAACTGGATGACAGAATAGGAAAATCAGCTCCTGAGATATTTTTCTCTGTTTCTTTCTACTCTCGAAAAACAGCATCAAAATGTCAGCATCGTTATAGATTAGCTGGATGATTTGGATTCACTCATACCTAGACCCATTATTAGAAAAACAAATACATGTCTAGACCCTTGGTACTTACACAGGAAGATACATCAACTCTTTAATCTATTAAAATATTTTTCCACTTGTGACAAAAACAGACTCCAAGGGTACATGTTAAACAAATTGCTTTTAATGACTTATTTTTTTCTTCTTCCATAGCACAAGCCCTGCACACAAGTACTATCTGGCTATGGATCCTATGTCTGAATCACTCTACCTATCAGACACAAATACTCGAAAAGTCTACAAACTGAAATCTCTTGTGGAAACAAAAGATCTGACTAAGAATTTTGAGGTGGTGGCCGGCACAGGTGATCAGTGTCTTCCTTTTGACCAGAGTCACTGCGGAGATGGTGGCAAAGCCTCAGAAGCATCATTGAACAGCCCTCGAGGTAAAATAAACAGAAATTCATTCCTCAATTGACCACAGATTTTGTTTGATATCACCAAATCTAAAAGCTATTGTCATACTGTGTCTATCTCAACATTCTTCCTGTCACAGACAGGTTTTCCAGAGTCTATCACAGAAGACTGGTACATCAAGGCAAAATTTTAGATGATATGCATTAGTTAGTATGATCATAATTGTTATCAAATGATTGATATGATTTTAGTGTGGTTAGCAAATAACTACTGCCCAGGGCCATTGAAGTGCCTCTCAAGATTTCTAACCTGTACTGGGTGCTGTTTTCTGGGAACTCCACACAATCCAGCACTTAAGGAGTTAACTGGTCTCAGTCTAGAGTCTCCACTCTCTTGTTTCTGCACTGTGGCCTGCATTGGATCTAGGGAGGTCTATTGCCAACTTCCACCACTGTCAGAAATGCTGAATATCTCACAGCATCTCTATCTTTTGCTTAACAACCATTAATGAACCTTTCTTCCTTTAAAGAATCTAGATAATTTTTAAGCTATTTTTATTTTTCTCTTTACTTAAATCAACTCTGGGATAAAAGATTCCAATTATTTTGCTTTTAGTGGGAGTTTAGCCTTATTAAAAAAAAAACAACTTCATTTCCCTATCTTGCAAGACCAATCTTTACCTCAATTGCCTGTAGTTTAATGAATATGTATGTGTCTCCCAATTAACTTTATAATTTCATAGTACTCAATCATATGTCCACCTTAGACTTCTAAATTTACAGATGCTCTGTCATCACGTATCATCTAGCTCATCTGCTAATTGTTCAGACATTCTTGGTTCTTTCTCCTACGTTTTTATGGGTGCATGTGTACATATTTATTTTAGTGAGTTTTACAAAGTATTCATTTCACTGGATTTCGCAAAGCCAGCATTGAGTATTAAACATAATACACCTTTGTTGCAGAAAATACACAGGGAAGAATGAGAATATTTTTAATTAAAATCAGCATACACTTAGCACATAAAGAAAATTACCATTAACATTATAGTAGTTATTTTTTTAGAATTTTTATGTGTAGCATATGTTTTATTTCTCTCAGAGTAGATTCATCATATATATTGTCATTCTTTAATGTATTATAAATACCTTTCCATGTCAATAAATACTGTGAGGCCAATGTATTTAATTTGATAGAAAGCCACTTACTATTTCAAATATTAAGAGATTATTCTATAGCCATATGACATTTGCCATACTGGAATTAAATTCCAACTACTATGATAGTTCAAAGTATTCAGGTTCATCAACTACCATTTCTCCATTAAAGCCCTTCTGGCCAACCCCAGCCCATTAAAGGTGAAATTCTTAAATAGTATCTATACTCTTAAATTAACACTAGGTTATGTTTTTGCCTTCTTTTTTTTCTCAGTTCCTTCATAAATAGAAAGATTTTTTTCTATAAAATGTTGCAAAGAGAAACTGCATCTAATATTTAATAAATTTACCCATTCCCTACCTACTCGGAACATGATGTAGAATCCATCAAATTTGTTTATTTTATAATTGATCAATTAAATAAGTCTTACTTATGCCAGGTATTCCCAAAGGGAATGTAAATCTCCCAAGTATTATAGTAAAGTGTTTCTTCTTCTCTGCACCAACTCCTATTGCATCCACACACTGGGCCCACAATAAATATTCAAGAAGTAAGTGAATAACTCAGGTGCAACATATAATCAGCTCATCTTTCAAGAAAATATATCAGATTGGGTCTTAAATTTTATATTGATTTAAAACTCTTGTGAGTATTATAAAGATTTCTGCATACGCAATAAGGAGGAATCAGGCTTGTATTGTGCCTAAAATTGACATCCTCCTGAGTCTCTGCTAGTCTGAAAACTGCTCATCTCACCTACCCCATTCAGCCTGCCACATAGAGAATGACTATTTCTGCTTTTCCAAATAAAGCAGACTTGGTTTGCTGTAGTTTTCCTGCTTGGAAAGCAGCAATAAGAGCACTGATTAGCAGGATTTGCATGAACTCTTGAAGTATCAGTAATTAGAGCACCAAAAATTATACATCTATTAAAGCTAATATCAAACTTAGTTTTTCTTTTTGTCATATCTACTAGTTTGTGTTTATTCATATTGATTCACTCAACTTTCTTTACACATAGTCTAATACTTTCAAAGCAGCCCTGAGTACATCAGGCACAGACAGACATCTGATTGTCTGAACTTACCTGAACAACATTCACATACTGTTCTTGAAGCTGAGGTGTACAGTATTTGTCCAGACACAATGAGTAAACTGGAATACCTAAAGAAGTGAAAGTTATGGTATATACTATGTAGGTATGTACCACATCCTTTGACCACGAAAACAATGTTTGATATCACTCAGATTGTAGTGGAACATCACTACACACATCAGTCACTTTAAACATCCTGGTGAGAAACTCAAGGACCCAGCTGCAACTCCCATCTCCATACTGAACCTAGACATACTCAACTGTCAGTGACTCCGAAGTTTGAGTCTTACATGGAATGCTGCTATAGGGCAATTTCATAAACTTTTTAGAAGGGAAATTCATGCATGCAAGAAGTTATTAAATTACAGTGTGTAAATTGAGAAAAGAGTATGACTAATTGATAATTTCATCTTTGAAGTTTTCCTGCATACTCTTTGTCTCTCAAGAAAGTGTCATTTGTTTGTAGTTTTGCTATAAGATTATCTGTAATGTGCACCAGCTCCTTCTTGCCACTCTTTTGGAAGACAGCAACTGTTTAATGGACTGCTTTAAGGAGAGGCTTAAATTTTTCCCCTCACACTGAAGCTCATAAAGAAAAGCTGTAGATCAGTAGAAAATGGAAATGAATCTGGGATTACCATTTCTTGGTTAGGAAAGAAAACTTACTCTAAGACGGAAGTTCTCATCCCACATAGATTAGCATATCAGCTATCATGCATATAAGATATTTACATTACAATTCATAACAGTAGCAAAATTACAGTTAGGAAGGAGTAATGAATTTATGATTGAAGGTCACCACAATCTGAAGACCTATATTAAAGTTTTGCAGCATTAGGAAAGTTGAGAGCCATTGCTCTCACACTTTAACAAGCAACATATTGCAATTTTATGCAGACATTCCAACATTCCTTAGCTACTCAAGGTTAAGGCTAGGAAATGTTGATCGGCAAAGCAGCTCATTAATTTTCTGAACCTCTTTTATAACCAAGTTGAAATATAATGCATTTTGAGATCCCTGTGCTAAAGTTGGAGTATATTATTAAATCCCATCAAAAGCCTACCAACCAAAGTTCAGGGATCAGAAGGTGTGTTGCATTTCACGTTGCTTCCTTCATTTGTTTGTGTTTGTGAGAAATGGCAGCCAATTGAGAATTGCAGGCTAGAGAGTCTAAATGTCCTTGATTTTTCCATATAATGGCCAGGTTTTCCTTGAATGGTTGTACAAGTCACTATCCCTTACCATGGTTCCCTTTCCCAGAACACTAAAATAAACAATAATGCCATTAACTATTTTTGAGCCAGCATGAATTTTAACACAGGATCACGAAATTTCTCATGTCTAAGTTGAAGAATTCAAAATGGTCTCATTTTGGATTCTAATGGAATACAGTAAAGATTGCTATAGCATTCAGGGAAACAACTGTGTGTTATTCCGTTTGTACAATGCTATGATTCCCATTGTACAAAAAGAAACTGAAACTCAGAGCAAGAGATTTGCCCAGGATCACATGGTATGCAGGTAACAACCCAGAACTCAAACCAAGTTAGCCTCATGTATAAAACATCTTCTATGAAGAAGCCTACAATAGAACTATACCATATTCCACATCTTTGGACTAAAATTCAGTATCTCTCTGGAGGATACAAATTTGGGGAAATGCTTTGTAATCTAGTGACTTGTATTTCACAGGAAAAAATATTTATAAGACAAGTAGTTTCCAGTTAAGTTTCATTTTCCTATTACAACACTTTCTCTGATTTTTAACTAATTATGTACTGATAGTGCACCATATAACATTCACATGGTTTGTAATTATTCAAATAAATCTCTGGGAAACCTTGTCACTTCTCTTGGAAAGATTCTGCAACTAGGAACTTCACCAAATTTTCCTTAAGGGACCAAGACAGGAAACCTTCATTTTATTAAATGTCCTGACTGCAGTAGTAACTATAAATTTTGTTTGAAGGAAAAATTGGAGCATCCTCAAATAGAATTTCATATGATAGTCCCTGGGTTCTTCTTCTGGGAACAGACCTTTATCTCTTCCGATGTGATAAACTTTGATTTGAATCCCAATAACAAGAAACATTTGTCATTTAACTCATCAATACTTCAAAGGGTTTCGCTAAGAAGAAGTTGAAGGAGCACCGTTCCCTAGCACTGTATATGAGTTTGAGTTGACTTTGAAAGATGCTTTTAAAACATGCATGGATGATGTCGTTGAAACTTAGGTTCCATTTATTATTTTTACTGCGACTTTCTTTAATTCTACAGAGAACTCAAACTAATGAGTCATGTAATAGATGACCAAGTACTTAAGCAAAATGTGAAATGGTACTAGGTAGGGTTATAAAACAAAATTGGTGACAAGCTGAATGCATTTGTGTTTTCCCAAGTAGATACAAAAGGTGAAGGATTGACAGGACAGGCTAAAATTTATCAATGACTTAATATGTTTCCTTAGACCTCACCACAGGTTATATCTCTGTTTTCAAGTGTGTCTTTAAATAAATTGACCTCAGAAGTCAGCAGGGTTTAGGCAATATCCAGTTGAGTGTCAACAGTTTTTCCATGGAAGAGAAATAATTCTTGTCTTTACACCTTTATTAGGTGGCTTTAGGGAATTCATGACACTAGCTACATGATTCCTTTTAACTTTATGGGAAATTACAAAATCTGGATAATATAAAATCTAGAGACAATAGTTTCTGTTCCTTTCTAAATCTGAGGTACATTCCTAAACACTATTCTTTCCTTGGGCATCTGCATACTATTCCCAATTGGCATATATGTGATTAATAAAAAGTTGATAAGACAACAATTAGTGACTTCTTACTGGCATCAGTGGTGTCTATTAGGAAGAGAACATAGTAGAGAAAAAGGAGTTTGTTTTGGTTCTCCAGTGCAGTGAGGACAGTAATGATTCTCGTGCATTCCTTTAGTATATTATATGACTTCTTGGTGACAACCATTTGGAGGTATAAGAAGAATAATCCTGAACAAAATTACAGACAAGCCACGGCATTAATTTAAAATGCTGTATTTAAGACTCTAAAAAATAATAAGTGTTTTCTAGTTTAAAAATATTTCAGGGTAATAGCAGAAGGAAGGAAGTGAGTAAGGAGTTATGATCTTATCCTAGAGTCAAAAGATTTGAACCAGGCAGTGGTGGCACATGCTTTTCATCCCAGCACTCAGGAGGCAGAGAAAGGGGGATCTCTGTGAGTTCAAGGCCAGTCTGTTTTATAGAGTGAGCTCCAGAACAGCCAGAGCTGCACAGAGGAATCTTGTCACGAAAAACAAGCAAAAATTTTGATACATGAGTGGGCTTTGAATAAGAGGGAGAACAACAGGATCAATGCCCGTATGAACTCAGAGACTGTGACAGCATCCACAAGATCTGCATAAGTTCAAACCTGTCAAAAATCCCAAGGACTGAAAAGGAGAAGTAGATGCAAAATACCACTCCTAACCAGAAAGTTATTTGGAACTGATATCTGCCGGGAGAGGGGAAATCAGTTTTCTCTAATGTTGTGCCACTGGCTTTATCAACAACACTCCAGAACAGGCCCCATATCCGGGACTAGTTGAGAAACACAGAGGGATTCCAGAGGCGCTTTTGTGGGTTTTTTTGTTTCATTTTGTATGTTTTAGGTAGTTTTTGTCTTGTTGGGAGTTTTTATAGGTTTGTTTGGTTTGTTTTGTTTTGTTTTGTTTTGAGAGAGAGAATATAAAGTTGGATGTGTGAGAAGATGGGGAGGATCTGGGAGAAGTTGCGAAAAGGGAAACAATAAGATCAAAATATAGTGTATGAAAAATATTTTTAAATAAAATGGGAATGGGAGGGAGAACAAAGACATAGCCCTAAGATTAAGATGAGGATAAAAGGTGCAAGAGTCATGAATCTCAGGGATTTCAAAGAAATATATATTTTCTCTGAAGATGAGAGAATTAAAGTCAGGCATTGGGGTAAGTAAGAAAGATTTGAGAGAATCACTTAAATAAAATCTGCTTTTTAAGTTATATCAACCATCGGACACCTGTGGCCAAATTCCCAGCCAAAGCTTGCTAGGTCCTTCCCATGTAATTTTGTTTTATCTAACATCCTTGTTAGGATTAGAAGCAGCTTATGGAAAAATTGTTTCACAGTCTTCAATTTTTAACAAAATACTATTTTTAACGCCCCGATAGTACTGTGATCTTTTTTAGCCACATGGTATTCTTCAATATTTTTCTTTAGTCAAAAATTAGAAACCTAATAATTCAAAAGTAATTTGATAGCATGTGGAATCTATGAAGAAATACCATGCAGCCATTAAAAAGATATAGAATTCTATATTAATGGAGATTTCTTTCATAAACTAAGTTCTTAGTATCTTAGAATTTACAGGGGCTGCTGCAGAGAACATTCAGTACCTATTATCCATTCATCCTAAGAGCTTAGCCAGTTTCTGTATACACTTGCTCTAATGTGTCTGCTAACAATGATGAAAAGAGTAGAACCTTGATTTGTGTGAGCAACTGTAACTTGAGGACTTTTCTGACTTGTCTGTTACAATTCAAAAGGCATAAGCAGTTGGTGACAAAAAGAAGTCGAGGATAAACTTGGCCTTGGCTAACTGCCTTTTCTGTATCATCTGTGCTTGAACTCTTTGTTAAGTGTTCATGTTTTGTAAAGTCACAGAAGTTTTTAGTAAATGGCCTCTTGTGCATTTATTGTAACTCCCATGCATTTATCAATTCTGTGAACATTGTAATATTTTAGAGGACAAATATACTGATAACCACCCAGGTTCTAGAATCAAACTGAATTAGGTATGAACCCCAGATCCTTCACTCTTGGGAAAGGTGTTTAACTTTTCTGAGCTACAAATTCCTCATCCTGAAAGTGAAAATACTAATCGTACCCATGCAACTGACTTGTTCAATAAAGCAATAATAAAATAAAATATAAAAGCACCAAATAAATAAGCTGCCTAATGAAATATATAGATTGGAGTGTATACATAGTAAATATTACCTATAGTTCTGATCAGTGTTGTTGTGTTGTTACTAATATTGATTACAGTAGCTGACAGTACACTGGAAAGGTTACTTTGAAAAGGGGTATGCTCTGTATCCTAGGGAAGGATGAAGCTACAAGAGAATCAGGAGTCAAGATGGGTTAGGATACAATTGTTGCATGCGATTTGACTAAGTTCTGGTTTTCATTTGTGTTAGGTAATGCCCCTACAAATCACCTGTAGCCAGAATAATTCCCCCTTTGATTCACCATAAAATTTATTTTGCAAGAATTCTGTTCAGATGTAAACTTAGTGTCCAGAAAATGAAGTTGTCTGGGACAGCAGGATGTTAAAACACTTCATAGGAACCTTGAGGGCATGGAGTATGGACATGTTTAGGTAGAGAAGATCACCCAAAGACAGCAAATAGGATGTACTCAGGGCAACATGGAAAAGGCTGCTTCTGAATATCTGGTAGAATAGCAGGAGAGTGGGGAAAGGTGGAGGAATAACAATGAAATAAATTCATCCATTGGTATCCATGAAGATGTCCAACTCTCTTATATCAAATGGCATAATATTTGCATGTGGTCTATGCACATTCTTTCTACCTTTTAAATCATCTCTGGATTACTTACAATATCTAATACAATGCAAATGCTATGTGAATGGTTTAGAGAATGATAAAAAGAAAAAAACCTGTGAACATTCAATTGCAGTTGAAATTTCTTTTTAATATTTTCGATCTATAGTTAGTTGGATCCACGGGTATAGAATTCGCATATACAGAGAGCTGGCTGTACTTTATCTTCACAGCACACTGTCAAGAATGCAACTCATAATCCCCTCAATTTAAGACTGGAAGCATAGAACTATAATGATTTTTTTTTAATTTAAGATCACTACCCAAACTAATTTTACCTCTTTATCACAGTCCCTCTGTGTCATGCATTTCCCATTTGTTCACTTAAGAATCACCTCAACTGATTTCAAAGAAAACTCCCTGACAAAAAAATAAAATGACAGAAATCACACACTAACAGGCTGAAAATCATTTGAATCATATTTTGAGTGCTGTATTATGGTAACCTATAAATAACTAATTGCGTAAAATTGCTTTAGTAGTTTCTAGATGGCAGCTTTAATTAAAAGCACCAGAGATATTTAGAAGTTTAGAAATGGATGGCACGTAATTTGCCCTTTTACCAACCATAAAATGGTAATTAAGGAATTTGATTCACTTCTTCCTATTAAAAGTTTTATGAGAATAGCAAGTTCCTTCTAAATACAGTTTCTCTTCAGCAGAAGGTAGTAAGTTTGCTTTATCAGTCTTCTCCAGCAGGGTAAGATATTTTAATGTACAAATTCTTCAGAAGTTAATTAGGACATTTCCTTCCATGTAAAGTGTTTGTTTTTAAGGCTCTAAAACATGAAAAAAATGTTAGAGTTAAAACTTTGATCAAAGCCCCATTCAAGATCAGTACAAAATGACCCTGTAATTGCATGTTTGCTGAATGTATGGGGGTGAGCATGAAATCAAAGAAATGAAAACCTTGTGAGTCACAGTTTGGCGATTTCTGGAGGAATCTTCTATCTACAGTCCACTGATATTTCAGGGAATCTGAAATATTAACCTGTCAACAGAGGAAGCAATAATCAGATGATGTTTTTAGCTTCTAGAAATACTAAATACTAAATAAATAAACAAGTGTACAGAGTAAAACTCTAACAACATAAAGTAAACCAAGACATCTTTCAAAATCCGTGGACTTTAACATCACCATGAGCTAAATCACAACTGAATATGGAGTCATAAAGTTTATTTTTATTTTTTAATTCAACAATTGATTGCATTTTTGGGCCACTTCATCTAAGGATTACAGATGGCCCATACAAGAAAGGCAGCTGCCGTTTTGGTTTTAAAGAAAAGAAAAGCACGTTTTTACAAGCTATCTATGCAAGAAACAAACTGATAAAGTGGGGGATGGTTTCAACGTCTCTTGGTGCCTCCCTGCAGCCCACAGTTTGTCTCCCCTGGATATAAGTCTAACTTTGACTTCCTTCACCCCAGTCGGAAACAAATAACATACAGTAGCATGATTTAATATATAGTATCTTCTTTAATATATTAAATGTTAGGCTGAGCAGAGTATTTTCTAACCGATATTCTTCAGATTTTCTAGCAAATTGTGATCAAAAGAAAAACAGACCTATTACTTATACTATTTCTCATTTTAAGTATTTCTGTAGAAAGTGTGTGTCCCCTTATTGTCTGCATCTAAAGACTGGTTATTTTCCCCACAAACCCCACATGTTACTAACCTCTGAGGCATAATGAAAATACAAAATAACATCCAGTGGTAAGTGCAGAACACAAAATGGCATTGATTGTGTGCTGGTAAATCTGCAAAGGTTTGAGTGCAGTGTGACTCTATGGTGGGAAAAGCTTGGAAGGAAACATATCTAAATATCTATGCTCACTGCTACACAAGGAATTGCAAGTCATTTTGATTTTATTATCTTAAGTTTCTGAGAAGGGATGGAGATGTAGCGCATTTTTCTTATATGTACAGAGCTTTGGATCCAGCTACAGCCCACAAAACAACAGACTTTTGCTATTTTTTTACAAGTTAACAGAACACAAAGTATTATATTCTAATTAGTACTTAGTTATAAAGTAAAATGCAGCTGCGCATATACGCATAGCCACAGTACTGTAACACACACACACAAACATGCATTATCCTGTCTTTGTTTTCATGGCTGACAACTCTTCAGGAAAGAATATCACACTATAAAAAGTTGACAATGTGTTATTCTCATTTGAGCATTTGAAAGAACACCCAATGAAGGTGTCACACCATAAGTCAAGGAAGAAAGGTAAATAAAAAAAAAAACATTGCAATCCTAGCAGCCTGATAGTAAAAATATTTAATTACATTTCTTTTAAAAAGAGTAGTATAAAGAACAAAGATTTTAAGTATTCCAAAGTCTCATTATTGATATAACTGAGCCTAAAGGTCTTGAAAATTATAAATGTAATAAGTCTCTATTGCTTGAAAGTTTGAACTATAGAGAAAGTACAAAGAGAAACTTCCAAACTTGTTTTCCATAAACACAGCCCTCTAATAGTAAGCCATTTTAGCAAATTGTTCCAAGTCCATCCACCTATATGTTTTCCTTCACAAAAGAATGTATACTATTGTATTTATTTCCTGACTAGCATATGATTTGTGGTACATTATATAATATTCACTGTTTTAAATATTTTGTATGTGCATTTCTCAAGCAATGCATACAGTCACATTCATGTGCAACAAGCACAGTTATTTATTTCTGATGTTTAACTTATGGTATCATATGTCAAATCCAAAGACTCAGATATGCCAATCACAAACTGTGCTACAGAGTCCAGTTACATACAAAATCTTTTTATTGTTTGAGGGTTTCATACATGCACATAATGTTTTTTGATCAAGTCTGTTCTCCTACTGCTCCTTCTAAATAAAATTTGGACATATAAAACTAATATTATCTATTATTTGTAGATATATGAATATGCAAAAATAGATTTTAAAATGTATAAGAATGATAAGCACTAATTTCAGAATAGTGATACCTGTAAGGAAAAAAAGGAAAGTGGGTGGAAGACTGAAGGGGTGGTGATTCGACTGGATCCATGATGTTTTCTCTTTTCTGACACGGGAACGAAATAGTGTTAAATTTGAGTGATGGGTGCATGGGTGTTAGTAGAATTGTGTCCTGACTTGTCTACCACTTGAAATGTTGCCCGGTTTTAAAACATTTTGAATCAGGAAGTGTGTTAGAAAACAACTTGAAAGTTTGTACCTGACAAATCCATTTCAAAAAGTATTTTATTGGGGGCTGGAGAGATGGCTCAGCTGTTAAGAGCATTGCCTGCTCTTCCAAAGGTCCTGAGTTCAATTCCCAGCAACCACATGGTGGCTCACAACCATCTGTAATGAGGTCTGGTGCCCTCTCCTGGCCTGCAGGGATACACCCAGACAGAACATTGTATATATACACAATAAATAAACAAATATTTTTAAAAAAGTATTTTATTTTGTTTGGTTTTAAACAAGGCTTTTTTTTTCTCTCAATAGAGATGGTAGTCAAAATATTTAGCAAGGTATGAGGCACAGGTAACAATAATTGAGAACATTTAAGAGCATTGGCCTTGAACTAGTGTGTTTAGAGCACTATCTGGTTACTAGTATTCATCGCTTATTAACTGAACTTATTGGATTTAAGCCTCTCCTGTTAGCTACAAGCTTACCAGCACTTTTCGTACATGCCCACACTCAGAGTTACCTAAATGGCTGACTGTGAACTTCCTGAAAAAAGCATCACTGTAATGAGTCAACTTTATCATTGACCAAAGTCCCTGTTTCCTCTGGAGTGAGTTCTAGCCCATTTACAGTTTCTCCCTGGAGAGTCACAGGATTAGCCACTCAAATGTGAGGTTATCTTCCAGCCCCAAATATCAAAGCCTGGCCAAGAAGCTCCAATGTTATTTGCTCTATTTTTCTTCCAGTTTCATTTACTAGCTACTCCATTTGGTTTTTCAAAATCTTGTTAAACTGTGTAATGGATTTGGGGGAAAGGAAGGTGGGTAGGTGGCCCAATTTTACCAGCATTTACTTAGGAAAGGCAGCTGATTATAACAGTAATTTCCCTGAGTGGCCAAGCACCATTTCTCATCTTGAAAGGCATCTCTAACCCAAGAAAATTAAAGCCATACTAACAGATTGACAAGTCTACTTTGTCCCTTCCCAAGTAAAATCTATCAGAATGTATTTTGCTAACACTAGTACTACAGTTTACTTCTGTGGTCCTTTCTCTATCATCTTGAACAAAGTAAAATCAGGACCGCAGGAAATCTACTACCCTGGCCCTATTTTAGGATTTAGTCTCACAAGGTGCCTTTTTGCCTTTTCTAAAATAGTAAAATGGGGGTGAAGGCCATGTCTATGGAGAGTGAACTGAATAGGGCTATGTTAGATGATATAAAAGCTAAAGCTCACTAAGCAAGAAAATGTTTGTGAAACCACAGGTTAAAATTTAATACCCTCGTTTTATTTTTAATGCTGGGCAGTATTTTATTTCTGAAGTCCAGTTTTGACATTAAGACTTTATTCAAAGAATCAGTTTGAATATTTACAGGATGCTATCCGGATGTCACAGATGGTCCAAACCACCAGCTTGTGAACTGCACATAATCTGACCTTCTCTTGTTCCTAAAAAAGTTAGAAATGTTTGGAAATTGAATTATGGAACCACTGCAGCTTCAAAATATCATAAATTAATTTTTTTCATTTTTCCTCTGTTTGTTTATTTATAAGGCTCACCGTTATTAACTACTTTCTAATTGCTTATATTGTTCTATTTCTAATAAAGACCTGAGTCATTTATTCTACACACATATAAAGTCCTCCTTTATGTAAGAACTATGCTAATGCCAGTTATACAAAAGACTGCTTGTTATCAGACCGATATCCAGAGCTGCCATCATCTTAATTAACACTTCCAATATATTTAGTTGATTTCAATAGAACACTGGTGCCAATAGCTCCACATTGCAGTTCATAAGACTCTCACCGATTTTAGCTACTTTGAAAAATCAACATCATCATCCCAGTACATATTATTAGGAAAAGAAGCATGTGTTCTCTGAGTTTCACTTTTTGGTTGAGCTTTTCAAACAACAAATTCAAAAGTCTTCAAGAAGAAAAAAAGGCATGGCCCTACCCTTAGGTAGGATATAATCTGCTTGGGAAGACAAGAGATGACTCATTATATGATATCAACATTAAACGTTGCAAGGGTTCAAGAAATGATTAATATGTTTGGATTAAAAAAAGACAGTAAGGAAAATAAGGAAAAGGGCAGAATAATCTGAAAGGGAGACAAGACAAAGGAAAACCAAGAACTAGCTTCTAACCTTTATCCATAATAGGTTAAGTCAACTCGAAAAGGAAAAGGAATTCAAAGAACAAAGCAAAAGGGGAGAAATTAAGTAACTGAGAATTAAAGGGTAACTGTAAAAGAGAAATAAAAGTATTTAGCTCTTCCTGTGAGTACATGGATTTGTTACCAAAGTCTTAATAACCATACAAGTAAAATATATATTGTGCTTTTTTCTTTGTTATTCGAATTGAAATTTGTGTAACCCAGGCTGGCCTTGATCTTGTTGCACATGATCCCGGCCTTATACACCTGATCCTCCTGCCTCTATATCAAAGTGCTGGGGATTACAGGCATATGCTACTAGGCCCAGAGTTCTTGGGTACAGTCAGAAACATATCACATTCTTACTAATAGTGTAGGCTTTAGACTAGCAACTTAAAGTCATGTTGTACTTTAACCTTACCCACTTGGAATTGCATTATATACCTCTTCTAATAGGATCAGACAATTTCTATCATGCAAAAACACCACTAAAACTGCCAAGAAAATACCTTCATCAAGACATTTGCAAGCTGGGCGGTGGTGGCGCACGCCTTTAATCCCAGCACTCGGGAGGCAGAGGCAGGTGGATCTCTGGGAGTTCGAGGCCAGCCTGGTCTACAAGAGCTAGTTCCGGGACGGGCACCAAAGCTACAGAGAAACCCTGTCTCGAAAAACCAAAAAAAAAAAAGACATTTGCAAATATTAAAGTCAGTGCGTATATTGTAAATCATGTGACTAGCTGTGTGTTGCACCTTGACAGAAGACCAGAATTAGAACAGTAGAAAGAAGAAAGGGCGTGGCAGTCTGAAAAATGGTATGGGCCAAACAATGGGGATCGAAAAGTGGTGTGTTTCAGAGCTAACATAGACTGCTTACTGTTTTGACTGGAATAATAATAATTCAGACTGATCAGCACTGTCAGCATGGAGCAGATGCTGACAGAATTACACACGGGGCTTCTGCCATCTAAGTCAATCTATGTTGGAGTTGGTAATCACGTACTAGAAATACCACAGCATGATACCAGAAAACTGTTAATCAGAATCATAAATAAATATTAACATCACTCGTGTTCACCTTTTGGAAAGATCTCACAGACAGGACAGCTGTTATTTTATTTGGCCTTTACAGTAACGTGTTGACATGGGCACCTCAGCCATGATTCCTACCATTAGACAAAGATGAAAGGCTGAGCACTGGGAGCTTAGGTACATTGGTTCAAACTGCAGCCTCACAGCCCAAATTCGCTCTTCCTCTCATATCACTCATGAACGTATCTGTGTGATTCAATTTAGAGAAAGAAAGGGATAGAAATGGCCTGGGGATGACCAATCAAGATGAGACATTGGAAATGACACGCATCTAGTTTCTTTCAATACTTTTTTACATAACCTTCTTGTGCCCAAGATTATCAAACCTGTAGATCAACTTGCCAAGGACTGGTGGTGTACAGAGTTCTTTGCTTCATGAAACTGAATATCCTGAATATCTTACTTTAACTCAGCTGTCATATTTTATTTTGTTTGTTTAAATAAATTTTTATTGATTTTTATTGAGCTCTACATTTTTCTCTGCTCCCTTCCCTTCCTTACATTTATTTGTGTGTATGTGTTTGCACACACACATGCCACAGAACAATAGCAGATTTCAGAAAGCACAACTCCCATAATTATAAGAGTTGGGTCTCTCTTCTTACACTATATGGGCCTGAGGGATCAGTGTTAGAACAGCACAACTGACTTTATAACCTTAAGCAATGGAGCCATCTTGCTGGCCCTCAGCTGTCATGTGTGTTTGCATATGTGTGAGACAGAGAACAAGAAAGAGCCTACATATGCATGTTGTTCTTCTGTTTGCACACTATTGATTGAGCTCAAAATGATCTTCTTTAATGCCTCTTGAACTGTATTTAAATGGGTGAAAAAATGTATGCACACGGCGCTCATTACCTTGCCTTACCTTTTACAAATGTCTGACTACTGCTTCGGACATAGTGAGCTTCTCTTCTGGCATTAGTTCCATTCAACAAGATGCATGGATGCTTGAAAGAATTTTATACCGGCTTTTTGTGTTGTTTTTGAGTGAACTCTAGCCTTCGAATAATTATCCTTTAAAAAAAATCTTCATTCTCCGTTAGTTAGCCTACTGTTCTGAATAGTAAGCACTATCATGTTACTGCTCCATATCCTGCTTTTACTGATCATGTGGCCAAGGTATTCTACATAGTTTGCTTTTTTTTATTAGAACATCTTGGTCATTCCCATACCTTGAGACTCATTTTCCCTAGAGTGAAACAACTGCAATTAGCTTTTTGCTGGTCCATTGGCAATAAATGAACTTTCCTACCTTAGGCTAATTGTTCATATAAGGATCTTGGGGGATGCTTGTTTTCTTAGGATGGCAGAAACATTTCCCTTAAACATATCTTAGTCTTTTCCTATATCTTAACCTGTATAGAGAAAGCCCCTTTCAAATCATACTCCAGATGCCTATTTGGGGCAAGAATTTTATCATAAAAATAAATCAAGGAATGCACATCTCAATTTGGGCTAGAATCATCTACTTGCCCAAATCTCTCTTGCATATACACACAACATACAAACCAACTTCTATAAAGCAATGGGAAATAATTACATCAGTATTGGTGTCAAGTTTCATAGCAAAATTTTGATATACCAGTACTACCCTTGGCCTTAAGTCTTCCTTAACCAATTAATTGCACAGAATGAAGCTTCACTTATTTGATTATCTGCATGAAACTTTAACAAACTTTTAATTTGTGAAGGCTTTTACCTCAATAGCTCAATAGTGCAGAATTTGTCCCAAGCTAACAAAATTGTTTTCAACCCCTGCCTTGCCTTTGTGGTGAGTCTAACATGGAGCTCTCTGCTGACAAAGGCTACATAAGATTTTACAGACTTACACCTTCTACTATTTGTCAGTCTACTATATGAAGGCTTAAAATGTTGAAATATTACCCAGATGGAAAACATTCTCTATGATTCTAAGTTTGGAAAGTCACTTTCACAAGGAATAGTAGCAATGATTGTGTAATTATGATACCACTTAGTAATACCATAATATTTTATCCTCTTCATAACCCTTTCATTTCCATGGCTCTTGTGGTCCTCATTTTACTTCGTGTAATAGGGAATATACAGACAAAGAAAGCGAGACATCATATAATAAAATGCCTTACAAAAAGTCCTATGAGAAATATGTAATAGACACACCCTGAAAATCCAATCGCTAACTTTACCTTGGATCTAATGTTCTCTCTGCTCTCTCACATTCAGTGAAGCAAATTAGTGAGAAATCTTAAGCCATCTGTGTTTCTTTAAAGCTCCTAACACAATAAGTTAGAACAAGATTACAAAAAACGAACGCAAAGCTGTGTCGACAGAGAAGAGTGGATTTGTTGTGTGGGAACATGAAGCTATTCAGGATTGCAATCTCCATAGATCAAATTCATTTTCAGTTAATTTCATCTATGGTCTTTCATCTCTCTGTTCTTGCTTGTCAGCCCCCCTTTTTTCCATACTCAAATCATCACTAATTGATAAGACTATCTTCCTCTTAATGCTCTTTAGCAAAAGAGATTATCACTGCAGCCTTCCTAAACTCATTTTAGAGACATTCATGTGTAGCTTTTGACCTCCTAGCATGCTTTATTTTATTTCAAGTTTAGACGTGCACCAATATAAACACATGAAAATTTAGTCTATAAATCTGCAGTATTTCTTGATTACTGATGCTCAGGTATCCTGGATTTGTTACAATATAAAAAATAAACCAGAAAAATGCATTTTATCCTCAGGAAGCTTATTACATAAGCACGTCGTGTTTGCAGAATTCACATTAAAAACACATAAATAAAATGATAGCTTCAGCAATTTAGGAAGCAGAGAACCCATAGTGAATTGAAGTTTGCAGAAAAGCTTCTAGAAAGAGAAGTGGCTTAATTTCTTCATCTAAAAATGATATTAATATCTGCTACAAAGGGTTCTTATTAGCATTAAATGTGAATATATTTGTAAGGAATCCAACACTGAACCTAGCAAAATATAATACACTCAACAAATCGAAATGATCACTGTATACTGGACATCATGTGTGGGTTTTCAATAATGTTAACCCAGATTTCATACTAAATTAATCAGAAACTCAACATACATCTTCAGATTCCATATTATAGCTACTCTAGTAAGATGTCACTTATGAGCATAATTTCCCCCACTTCTGTGACATCCTGAACTTGCCCCCAGACTAGTTCTCTGCGTTTACTTGAGTTTTCTCCATAACCCCCACCAGTTTCTGAGCCTCTCGGAGGCAATGGCATGTCCTTTTTTCTTACCATGCTATGCTTCCAGTACTTAGCACAATGCCTAACAGCTAACATGTGTAAAGTAAATGGTGAACAAATTTGTAAAAAGGAAAACAGGTTCTTCAATCAGATTTAACAAAATTACCAGTTGGTGGAGACAGCGGAGCTGTTCGTTCACTTTGCCTTGCAACGAAGCTGAAGCTAATGCTTTACATGCTGAAGAGAAAGCAAAATGCTCCAAAGTGGACCAATCTGTCTTTCTCAAAATCAAAATTTTTGGTCAAGTCGTTTACCAATCTATTGTTCCTTGTGATAATTCTGAAGCGCTTAAAGAAGGCTCTCATTCGTCCAATGTAGAGGACATTCCAGACAGTAGAACATTTGTTTGAGTGTTTGTCCTTTTAAATGTCTATTTATATACCTTGGGAATGACCTTTACTGCTTAGGACTTACTATAACTTTTTATTAAGGAGAATATCCAATTAAGTATCTCACACCATTCACTAGCCATGCAATACTAGAATGAGTTTATTAGTGTCTCCTATTGGAGAAATTCTGATTGCATTGTTAACCACGCAGAGAAATCATCTCAGCTGTTCATTAAAGTCTGCCTGCTTCTAACTGATAGTGACACACAGGTATCTAAAAATCCTCCAAGTTCTAGAGGCTTCATTAGTAGCTACCTAGCAAGAGAAATTAATGGGTTCATTGTGCAGAAGAATCTTGGCCCTCTCTGATCCCAGTAGGTAATTAAGTGGGACAATAGTTAGATCCGTTGGAGAAAATATGCTTCTGCCTAAAAATGCATTTGCATATGCATGCATCATACGTGTGATACCAATTTTAAGAGAATTTGAATGCACATGAACAAAGTAAAATACATTTATCTTTCTTTGACTTATAAAAAACTTTAGGATCAACTGGTCAACGTTGGTTACACAATTCAGCACTTTCTACTGGGGATTAAGCCAGCACCATGTTAAACTTAGGTTATTACCTAGAAGTTGATGTTAGCAATTTATCGCTGTCTCACAAAAAGAGCATATTGAAAAGGGGAAATGCAGTATTTCAGGTTTTTAGTTGGTGAAGCTACAGATGGAGAGGACTTTATGACTACTTTTCAAAGCTTATATTGTAGAAAAAGACTTTCATTTCTTCACATAGATATAATAAAAAATTGCATAGCCTCAACAGCTGTAGTTTTTAAATGATATACAGAGATAACTTCTGCCAACATTTGAAATTAGCATTGTATACAACCAAAGCCTCAGATTTTTCTGTTATCTAATTTGGGGTTTTAGCTGCTATTTTCAGGCTATCTAGCTCTACATCTGAACTCCCAGGGACCACATCGGCATACCCCCTTTCCTTCAGTATTGATCAGTAGCATCCTGTTCCCCAATAGGTGATCAATTTATTAGTAACTCTCGAGACTGTCTCAGCTTTAGGCAGTTGTCTTCCTAAGAATTATAGTATTTATTCATCGGAGGATGATAAGACAAGGGACGAAGTCAAGTAATTTCACCTGTACTTTGCAGCCGTTTCATGCAGACTGATGCTTCACAGAGAAAAGAACCCGCGGTTCAGATATTATATAATGCCCCCTACTTTGCATAAGATGTGATTAATTTCTTTTACAAGATGCACTTTATTTATGAGCAGGTCCCCTCATAGAAGCTGCTTGTTGGGGCTTAACGCTGATGAATGAAGACAGCACTATTCACACTTCCAGGTTATGGTCTGTCAGTGCTTTCATTATGTGCACTATTATTTATTTTCTCAAAAATGTAAAAATGTGCTCCAAGCTAAACATGCTGTATAGGCATCTGAGCCCAATGTTTTCCTTGGTGAGGGTGGGCGAGTAAGAGGGCTCAAGCTGTTGTGTGTGTGCTGTTCTTCCTACTTCTATCCCCACCCACTTGGCATTACTGTCTGAACCCGTGGGAAGTCAGAGATTCGTATTTTCGTGGGTTGTTTAAGAATGAACAGTAGTTACGTTTTTAAATCCTGGAAGTGATTTCCTGAATGCTGTTTAAATCTCTTTGTATCCAAAGACTACAATATTGCATTATAAGTGCTAATGAAAACACTGACAATTAGCACATCAAAGGGCATGACTATTAAAATAAATTATGCATACAACATTGGACACCAAGGTTTGGAAATCAAAGTACAACAATGCAAATAAGTGAAACTAAATTGAATCTGCAGATTCCGCTAGCCCCAGATGGCTTTATGTGATCTGAAATCACTCACTTTCACATCTCTGAAGAATAAAGCTTAAAATATACTGGCTATGTGTCACGTCCTCCCACTAAGTCTAACAAGCACTAATACATCACAGTGAGCATCACTGTCACAATTCTCATTACAGGATGGGAAACCTCCCCCAAATAATGAGCAAAAGTAATTCTCTTTGTCCTGCATGAAACTTCTAATTTGAATTTCACCTCTGGTGAAAAGTGAACATATTTTACTTTTCATGAGGAAAGAATTGGTGAAACTGTTGTTTGGGAATTTGTTTTTGTAACTGTTGTTTGATTGGATGGTTGACTAATACACAGAATAACATGTACCTAGGTGTCTTTACAAAATGCCTGTCAAGCAGGTCTCTCAAAGCCCGTTCTACTATTTCTTTATCAATGCCAGAATTAAATGTTATATGACCCAGTCAAAGTTAATTCGAGAGTCTCAAGGAAAAAAATGAGTATGTTTGGGACTTGGGCTTTGATCAAGAAAGTTGATTTAAAAAATATATAAAAGGAAACTATTCTACAAACTGTCAGCAAAATATGCCCTGGAGTGAGTATTTAATAAGCCCAGATTTATTTCAAGGGGCACTCATCTGTGGAATTCAGCTGACATTAACAGACAAAGAGAAAAAGACAGCTTCACAATGGTTAGAGCTTCCCAAACTTAAAGTGGGGAAAGGATGTAAGGGCAAATATTGTCCTCCCTGAATTAGTTCAAATTCTATACCCTGATAGATTTAGGGAGTCTGGTAGTCAAGAGTCAAAATTGTCCTTTGCAGTTATCACCAAAATGGGTGCAAAGGATGGTTGCCATTAAAATCTAAAATGTACCTCAGATATTCAAGTATTAAAGCTTTGGTGTGCAAGATGGCGCTACAAGGATGTGGTAGAAACTTTATGGCCTAGTGAAATGTCTTCCAGTCATTGGAGGTGTGACCTTGAAAGTAATAATACAGTACCCCTTCCTCACTCTTTTTCCAGGTGTAGCCATGAAACAAGGTCTTCTGCTGCCATGCATTCCCATTGTGAACTGTCACTAGAGGTCACAAATCAGTGACGCCAACCAACAGTGGTTATAAATTTCAAGGTTATAAATTAAAATCAGTTTTTCCTCTTTTCAAGTTGATTGCTTATAATATTTTTGTGACAGCAACAGAAAGCTGATGAACACATCGCCCCTACATTAGCTAGGGAACAATTGCTTTTTCTGTACCAGGGGGGAACCTACTCTCACTTTTAGAGGAGCTAATTCTCTCTTTCCTACCTCTTAGTAAAAGCAATGCTGTGCTTTATTTTTAGCACTCCTACTAAAGTTTTGATTGTTTCCCTTAATCCCCACTTCAGTACACAAAGATTCATTGTCCTTTGGCCCTTAAAAGGGTCTAGCATAGTGCCATTCAGTACCTACTTCGTAAATGACTCATGATTTCCCACAGTTTGAGCACACCTACTCTTAGAAGTGTTCTCTCCAGGCTTAAGCCTTGCCCTCCTTTGTCTCCAGGCTTCAGTTTTGATCTTTTATTCAACCCTCTCATGACAGTGAAATCTTAAATTTTATATTTGGTGATATTTAGTATAGAGACCTTAGAAGAAGATCTTAAATCAGAGGCCTCTAATGCAAAGCAGATATAAATTTTTGGCAGTTAAGAAAATGATTTTGCCAAAACCGATGAAAAAACAAAGAGCAAATATTCCCTCTGACTCAACATCAGCCAGAACGTTCTTGGGGGGGGGGGGGGGGGGAGGAATAAATGTTCCTATGTCATCGTCATTTGATCTGCACCAATTTTAATAGTCTGTTTATTGATCTCATTAAAGGTACATATACTTCTAAACAAAATAAATGGATTTGTTGTCATGAAATGTTCGTATATGGATATAGTATTTATCGTTGGAGGACTGACAAATAACCTAAAAGGTTTTAAAAGGATCTTAAGGAAAATTAAAATGAATCTAAGTTTTATAAATGTTAAGAATACTTTATAAGGAACATAGAGATTGATCAGTTATATCACTGGCCAAATCTGAATATTAACCTCATGCCAATGCATTAGCTCATCAAAGAGCAGGCAGCTTATTGGGTTGGATTTCTTTTTTGCAGTTGTAGTGAATGAACATATGGCTTTTCACATGTTATTAAAGTCCTCTGTCACTGAGATACATCCTCAGCCATTTTTCCTGGGTCTGGTGTTTGCGTGTGTGCACATGTGTGTTGGGGGTACAGTCACTCATGGGCATGTGTGGAAACCAGAGATTGACATTCAGATGCTTTTCTCAATAATTTCTTCATCTTATATTTTGATACAGTCTCTTCCCTGAATTTGGCGATCCACAATTCGGCTAGAGTCACTGTACAGTTATCCTCTTCCTCTTTTCATGGTCTGCCTATTTCTACACCCACCACACCGGGGTTACAGCCATATACTGCAATGTATGCAGTTTCTCAGGGTCTAAACTCAGATCCACATGTGCTTCAGAACTGAACTACAGAGCATTAGACTTGTCCCACCCCCACCCCTGCAAACACACTTATAGAAAAGTTTGGCTTGGGTAGGTCATGCACTCTGTCAGAGATGCATCAGCAACAGCCCCCAAAGTCAGCACATTTCACAGTGTAAGTGGGGAGGCATGTAAAGGATCTCAGTAGGGCATCTCTGTAAGAGAGCAGTGTCAAGCTGGAGTCATCCCAGAGAACAATAGTTTCAGCATAAAATGTCAACATTCACACTTGCACCAGGGGAAATCTTTGCCGTTCCTCTAAGCCTTTATCTAGCCTAAGGATGCCTTTACCATTTCATGGGTCTGAGGCATCGGAGTCCTTGACATGCTCATGTTCATCTTAATAATACAATTCACTCAGGACTGAATACACTCCCAACATTCGTGCTTACATAGGCAGCACTTTTCTGGCTGATCCTCCATTTCGCTCATTTAAGAACAGTTTTACTAAGTTGTCCAGGATGGTCTCGAAGTTGCAGCCCTCCTGCCTCAGCATCTTCAATAACTGAGACTGTCCAGTTTATGTTAGATTTACAGATTATCTTTAGATAATTACCTTTATTTAATTTTATTGCTGCTGTGATTTTTAAAAAGAAAACCACCATGACACAAACAACTTAAAAATTCACTTTGGATTAAAATTCTTGAGGTATGCATTCCATTGTGGTGGGGAAAACATAGAAGCAGGCAGGGAAGGAATGGTGATTGGAACATGAGACTGGATGGTCACGCTGCATCCATACTCAGGAAGAAGCGAGTGAATAAGAAGTAGGACAAGATTACTAAAGCTCCAGGCCTCCCAGTCACTTGCTTCTTCTAGTGAGGTGCTAGTTCTAAGCATTCCACCACTTCCTCAAATAAGATACAAGCTGGGACAGTGTCACAGAAACCTAGAGCAGACATTTTGCATTCAAATCACAACAGTGACTTTAACATTTTGCCAGGCAAGTGTACGTGCATGTGAGCGTGCGTGTATGTGTGTGTGTGTTGTGCTCCATTAAAATATTGTATTTATTATTACAGAATTTTCCAACTTTCACATATACTTGGTGGCGGATTTTACTGAGTCTGAATAAAAGGGAAATGAGGAAAAATAGTATGTGGACAATTTTAAAATCAGGGTAGTTTCCTCCTTGTGTGAATTCAGTTTGCACAAATTTAGTTATCTGTGAAAAATATTAAGTAGAAATATTAATAATTAATAAGTTTTAAATTACATACTATTCTGAGTGCCGTGCTAAAATTGCATACCATATTGCCTCATCTTTCTGCAATATGAAGCACCCAGACTATCAATGCCGTATTTACTACCTGCCTATTAATCCTCTAGCCACCTCCGTTCTAGGATCAACTGTTGTAGTATCACAGTGCTTGGGTTCAAGTAACTTGTCTATAGTAGCCTAATTCAAACATCACTCGCCTTATGTAATCTCAATATGTAGGCATTTTGTCATCTGATATGGTCACAAGAATAAGAAGGTTGGTGAGCTGGGGAGAACACTTAGTTGATAAAGTGCTTGCCTTGCAAACACAAAGACCTGAATTTAATTCCCAGAAGTCATATTTAAAAAGGCATGCACGATGACATACACTTGTAGTCCCTGTGCCTAGGAGGCAGAGACAGCTTCATTTCTAAGTCTCGTTGTCAGTCAGCCTAGCCTATTTAGCAAGTTCTAGGCAGTGAGCACCCCTTTCCAAAAAGTTACATGATGGCTGAGGAATAACATTCGGGATTGTCCTCTGACTTCCACACACATATGCACACACATATGCACATATGTTAACTTGGATACACATAAACACACGCAGGCATGCATACACACATAAAACTAAAAGTAAGTCTGAATAGAGTATAAGGTGCTCTATGAGAGAAACCATAATCATATAATTTATTATAGCATACTGTTATGAGAGGTTTTTTTATTACTAGGTTATAGTAGTTAAATCTTACTGTGCCTAATTTATAAATTAAACTTTATCATATGTATCACAGGGATATATTTAAATTAGGATTTATATGAAAAATGTAGTGTCTATAGGGTTTGATATTATCCATGACTTCAGGCATCAACCACTGCATGTCCTCACGTAAAGGGCCTGCTCACATAAAGGAGTCTTACTGTAATCCCACAGGGGTATTTCAAGAACATTCTGAAAAACACCAAAGAAAATGCAAAGGAAATGATATGTTCCTTGTATGGGTCTGATGATTTTTCGCATGTGTTATTGGCATCCTAGGCAATGCCTGCTCAGCCCAGTTTACCAAAGAATGGGATTTAAAACTGAGACCTCAGTACTCAGCAAAAAAAGGGGGGTGGGTAGTTGGTGACCATAGATAAGGCAGATTTTTTTTCTAATTTTAGCAAAGATAACACTGAAACATGAAATTTGGGGGAAATAGTTCAACCTAAGTGAAATATCAGTTATAATGCATACATTCATTATTATATAGCAAGCTTTCTACTACTATTATAATCCACATGCCAAGAAACTAGGCTGGAATTAGCACTACACAAACACTTCCTTGACATTTGACTGTCCCTTGCAACTGGCATGGCAACACTAAGTAGACTCAGTGTGTTGTTTTTTTAGAAAGAAAGAAAGAAAGAAAGAAAGAAAGAAAGAAAGAAAGAAAGAAAGAAAGAAAAGAGTACATAATGTTGGAACGGAATGTGGTGGTAGAGTATGGGAGGACAATAGATGGTAAGGATTTGATCAAAATATGTATGTATATATATATATATATATATATATATATATATATATATATATATATATAAACATGACATTTTAAAATGACAAATGAAAAGGAAGAAAAATCATAATCAGTATATTTATTTTTCTAGAAGCTTCACCCTTCTCTGTACAGTGCCATAACTTTCCTCTCTAACCACCTTTTTAATACATAATGCAGAGGAAAGTCTTCAGTCTTATTCATCAGAAATATTACATATAAATATAATTTCTTGAAAATAATGCTAATACCTTCCAAGTCAATTATTTCCTAATGCAACCATGCAGATAAGCAGTGGCCTGAGTATCAACATCATTAAAAACTGTGACAAACACTACCTCCTCTGATTTTCCCTATTTCATCTCAAAAATACTTTCTGACTTCATGTAGAGGTAAGCAAACAGCAGAAGAGCACTGGTATAAAGGTGGATAAAACAGAAACAACTAAACCCAGCTTTATCTGTGTATGTTACTGTATGTCATTTCTCTTCCAAACACTGCAAAAATGAGTATGTCTCCAACCCTCGTCTCCCATTTCTGTCCTGTCTCTGCCAAGCAGAACTAAATCTGTGTGTCTTTGCAATGCCTTTCCATTTCCATGACTCTTTCAAGATACTGAACTTAGCAGAAATGTGGTCCACTAGATTATTATTGCTAATTTACTTTTTCCCAACAGGCATCACAGTTGATAAGAATGGATTTATTTACTTTGTGGACGGGACTATGATCCGAAGAATTGATGAGAATGCTGTGATCACAACTGTAATTGGCTCAAACGGTCTGACTTCCACACAGCCATTGAGCTGTGACTCAGGAATGGACATCACTCAGGTAGGCACTGCTGGTTTTCAAGCATTATCACCATTTAGCATCGTGGAAAAGGATAACAATTTTCTCATGCAGAAATTACATAAAAAGGAAGCCTGGTGCATCTGCTATAATGTCAGATAGCAGAATCTTCTTTTTATGTAAGTTACTTTTTTTCCTCCTCAGAAAGCTTTAGGCTAAATGGTGAGTTAGGATAGGAGAATACTAAGAAGAATATTGATATAACAATGCCACCTAAATTTTGAACCAGTTAAAATTGGATTTGTTCACTATTTCCTAAAATATATGACGTTACTGTTTTTAAAATTAATATATTTCACTATTTATATATTGAGGAGTAGAGAGGTGGACATGCATGTTGAGGCTAACTGACACTTGCAAAAATTGCTCCTCTCCTTCCAAGTGAATACTGGGAAACAAGCTCATGTCACCAAGCCTGGTAGCAAGTGTCTTTCCTCGCTGATCTATTCTGCCAGCTGAATTTTATCATTTTTTGTGTGTCCAACAACAAATGAACTTTAGCAAAGAGGTGGTGATAAAGGTCGTTAGAAACCTCTTTAGTAAATAGTGAGTGTGCCATGTTATTCTCATGCATGAAAACAACTATTCCTGAGATGTTTTGCTTATCTTAAATAAAAGCAACACCATTCTCAAATTTGTTTTATACATATTTAGCAAGACTCTGCGAGACTGACCTCATGTTCAGGAGTGTTTGTGAAATACAAATCAAACCCTGTGGTTTTTTAGTGGTTTTTAATGTGCCAGAGAGAGTGTATGTGCGAATATGGGGTATAGGTGGGTAGAAAGTAGGGAGGATTTGGGAGGAATTGGGGAATGAGAAACAACATGATAAAATATACTGTACTAAATTCTCAAAGAATAAATAAAACATTTCTTAAAAAAGAAACCTTCCCACCAGAGAATAAGGAGGAAAAAAGTAGTGTAGCGTTCATCTGGACCCAAAATTCTGATCTTGACATTCTTCTACCAAATCAGTAAATGGTATGGAGAGAGATTTTAGAAGATACAACATGGTTCCAGCACTGTTCAGTTGCTATTTTTAATCTGTATACACAAAAGCTTGGTGGATATAATAAGGGAAGTAGTCAGGCAATCCTTGAAGGAGCTTTATGTTCTAACATTTTACAAATGTGTAGCTCTGATGATGGAATATTTTCAAAGTAATTAGAGTAATATTGAGAATTTCAACAATGATCACGGAGGATTGTTTCAGCTGAGAGTAACAAAACATTTGTCTAACAGTGTTTTAAACAATAAGGTTTAATGATCTCATATTGTGAAATGTCCCAAAATAAACATGGATGCCAATAGACTTCTTTCATCAGTCACATTGTCCAGCACTGAGTAGTATAATTGAATGCCTTTACTTGTTAGCAAAAGAGAAATGGAATTTTCTAAATGGATTGAGACCCTCTGGAAATGCATTGTTTTCCTTGAACATATTGCTACCTGAACTTCAAATGGAAATTGGGATTCCTTTAGAAAGAAATGTAGACTTGCTAGTGCATAGGCAACTGGTGCCATAATTTATTATTAGAATCTCCCAGTAGCTTCATTTTTATTGCATCTGAATCTGAGGATAACAAGGAAAATTAAAATAACACATTATCCAATGCTTCTTTAATCATTAGTTCTAACACCACTTCCCACCTCCATTAGTGTTCAGTAAAATGCTAAAGATGTACCTATTTGAGCTCTCTCTTTTTCTGTCTCTGCTTCACTCCAGAAATTGAAACCATCTGAGTCAAGTACAAAAATAAAATGAAGAGTGGGAAAGCCTGAAAAATGGAGAAAATTAACAAACTTTTTATTAGATATCTGATTAGATCAGACATTCAAGTTCTAGAATATTTTAACTTTTCTGTGATTCGAGACCATTCAGGAGCCAAAGAAAGGGAGCATTATTTATGGAAATGTGGAAGGGTGTGAATATGTTTACATAGGGGGGAGAGAGAAAAGATGCATATATATGATTCACTTGTGGGGTATTTTTAGCTTAAAATAGAACACTTAGTACTGTGATCAGTCAACTCTAAACAACCGATGTAATTCTGTAGAAAAGTTATTTGGAAAAGAGAGCTCTTTGTCTCAGTAGAGGGGACATATAAAGTTCAGCACCATAAGAGGGATTCTTTTTCACATGACACTTTTCAACCATAATTGATACTATAATAGCTCCCTTACCACTTTCTGTTTTGGACTTAAAGTAGGCTCTGTGCTCACTCAGCAGATACAGTTGGGGTGAAAATGGTATAAATGACTGTGTAGAGATGAAGCACAGAAAGTAACTAAGGGTGGAATGGTGGAGGAACTTATAAGCATAATGGAATTTGCATTTCATCCAGTGAAAAGTGGAAAGAAGGAAAGGAAGAAAGGAAGGAAGGAGGGAAGGAAGGAACGAAGGAAGGAAGGAACGAAGGAAGGAAGGAGGGAGGGAGGGAGGGAGGGAGGGAGGGAGGGAGGGAGGGAGGGAGGGAGGAAGGAACGAAGGAACAAAGGAAGGAAGGAAGGAAGGGTTCAGTTTGGGGCATGCTTGAGTCTGAGACACCTGTATATAGAATCTAGCCCAGTAGTTCTCAACCTGTGAGTTGCTACCCTTTAGGAGTCACCTAAGACCACTAGAAAACACGGATGATTCATAATAGTAGCAAAATTACAGTTATGAAGTAGCAATGAAAATAAGTTTATGTGTGAAGGCCACCACAACATGAGGAACTGTATTAAATGGTTGTAGCATTATGAAGGTTGAAAACCACTGACCTAGAGAAAGAGGTCTGGAAGAGAATCGAACTTGAGTCTAAAGCTACAGGATAGTGTCTTACTGTTCTATTGAAGAAGAGACATCATGACCAATGCAGCTTATAGAAGAAAGCATCTTATTGGGAGCTTGCTTGTAATTTCAGAGGGTTAGACCATAATTGTCATGGTGGGGAGCATGGCAGCATGCAGGCAGACTTCAGCAGTAGAATGTATTGTACAAAGAAGACTAAGAAGAAAAGATCAAGCAATATAAAAATCAAAAAAGTATAAGAAAAAGAACCCAAGGAAACAAGATTTTCAAGATCAGTATCTCAGGTTGAGTAGCTATTATGCAATAAAAGAAGGGTTTTTTGGTTTTGGTTTTGGTTTTAAACCATTCAATTTTATAATGTTAGTAACTTTGGTAACTGAGATGCTCATTGGCAAGAGCTGGAATGCTGTAGACAATGAAGAACAGAAATGAAAATAAATAATTCTTCCATGGGTTTGACTGAATAGAAGATGATAAGCTGATTTGAACAAGGGTTAGATTGGTGGGAAGCTTTGGCTTTGAAATATATCAGGTATGATTTATGCATTTTCTTAGGTATCATGAAATCATCAAGTTATAAGAGAAATAACAATGAATGAAATTGAGTGGGTGAGTGGAGAGAGTGATTCCAGCAAGGACCATGTAGGTCCCACAGCTGCCGACATCCTTCATGATTATTTCCAGAGCTTCCTCTCTGCTTAGACAACTGTGACCCATGTTTCTCCTGCCTGTCCTTAAGAACACAGGCAGTCTTCACGTAGAAGGAAAATAACTGAGTAAGGAGCTTCATATCAGCTTCCAAGAGCAAAGGCTTAGCTGGTTTTAATAGTACTTTCAGTAATCTAGCTGGGCTTACACACTGTTCAGTTTAATATTTCAGTAAATCAAAATATATTGATGGATGAAGGCAGAGACAAACATCTAAACAATCCTGCTCAGTTTGTGCTAATAGAAATGTACAGAAGAGGGTGGAGCTGCAGCATGAATATTTGACTCAACCCGTTAAAAGAACTTACTGTTTCTAAGACTACAAGACAGCAGCATATATGACCAAATGATTTTATAGGGTTCCCACCTTTTGAAACTTTTTAAGCAAATGCTAGATAGAAGTCAGCCAGACCTTACAGTGTGAAAAAGATAAACCAGGTATTCACATAAAGATATTACTACAAAAATATAATCACACTGCTAAAGTTTTATCCACCCTGCATTTCAAAACCAACATGTGTATTTGGAGGCTGCTCATTCATTCCCGGATGCCCAGATCCTAAATAATCACACAGAAATTATATTATTACAATACTGCTTGGCCTATTAGCTCATACTTCTTATTGGCTAGCTCTTATATCTTAAATTAATCTATTTCTATTAATCTCTGTATCACCATGTGGTTGTGGCCAACTGGTAAGATTCCATCCAGTGTCCAGCATCTCTCTCCTGCTGAAACTACGTGGCTTCTCCCTAACTCCACCTACTCTCTCTTTCTCTATCTGCTTGGAATTCCCACCTCACCCTATTCTGCACTGCAATAGACTCAAAGCAACTTCTTTTTTAACCAATGGTATTTCACATACAGAGGGGAATTCCACATCAAACATGTCTCCAATAAGGCAAGTTCCATCCAAGCTATATAGTTAGAGAAATTATTCAATATAGGGTTCTTTTTCTGTTGCTTAGTCTTCAGTACTTTCTTGGAAAAATGGACCCTGAGGAATAAAGTCCTTAATGACAAGTCATACATAATACACTCTAGTAAAATTCTAAGAATAACTGCTACAATTTATTAAGAAATTTAATATTGCTTAATTTTCAATGTAAATGATAACTGTGGTATATAAGGATGCTTTTATGAAAGTATATATTTATATTGTACATATTCCCCAATACTCTCTGTGCTCCTCTTTTTACTCCTCTCCCTACCCTTTAGTCTTTGTTCCTCAACTTCACTACATTCCTTTATATATACATACATACATACATGATCTTATGCATCTATAGAAAGTATAGAAAACACATTTGTCTTTCTGATATTAGCCTAATTTGATAAATATGAGTATCTCCTATTTCATTCCTTTTGCTGCAAATGCCATAACTTCATTCTTCTTTATATACTGAAAATTTCCATTGTCTCTCTCTGTTTGTCTCTGTCTCTGCCTCTGTCTCTGTCTCTCTCTCTCTCCCTCTCTCTCTTTCTCTGTGTGTGTTGGGGGGAGAGAAAGAGAGAGATACATGTATGTGTGTATATATAGTCTCATTGCTATACACGGTGCCATTTCATCTCCAAAACCTAACCATATTTAAAAGGGTGGTTTTATTGTTCATATCAATGGAGGAGAAAACTGGCAGCGGGAAGGACACACAGTATGCTGTGACTATTGAGTTATAAAGTGATAAAATCAAGCTCTGAGCATAAACTTTCAGGCCTCAGGTGTGCATTCTTCCAACTTACACATTTTCAAAATTGGAACTGGTCAAATATCATTCTATTTAGCCAAGAAATGAATGCCACTTGGTTGAGGGCTATGCTGTTTAGTCACAGAACATGTGTTTAGTGACAGTTAGGAAATAGTTTAATAAAATCTAATCATCTTGAGGAATGAAATTTGCTTTGGCAATAAAATCAGCCATTTACTCAAAATCAATATATTTTTAACTAAAATGTGAAGCTCAACAACTCTCAGTACAAACTCTGAAGTATAACTTCCCTTTCTAAGTAGCCAGGCTTTTCACTTCAGGGAATGAATTGATTCTGAAAAGAGTTGGATCTTTATTTTCAGTGCTTCATTTCAGTATTTCTGCTCTGCCCCGCCTCTCCTGCTTAGATACAATGGAAATGGGAATTAGACCAAGAATAACGCTGAGTGCTGAATCTACTACTTTAAGAAAGTCTAATGCTACAAGAAAATTCAACCCAATAACACATAGTACTAATTCCCCATTGCCTATAAGGCACATACTTCAATTTGTTTCCTTTTCCTGGTTGTTTTTAAGCATACAATATTTACTTCAAACAAAGTAAATTTCTATTAATAAAATAATAGATTTTAAAACTTTCAGCAAATATACCCCTACTCAATGATAGTTCTTATAGTGACCACCAAGGCAGTTTGAGAATATGTATGCTAATAAGCAAAAAAACACGCATTAAAAAATGACACCTAAGGTTGGATTGATGTTTTTGTTTTCACCATAAAGTCATAATTTTAAAGATTTATCTATGCATTTCTTTTTATTTGCATGTATGTATGTCTGCATGAGTTTATCTATGCCATGTGTGTGTAAGTACCCAAAAAGGTCAGAAGAGAATTTTGAATCCCCTGGAATTGGAGTTACAGTTGTTTTTTATCTGCTCAGTATGGGCACTAAGAACCAAGCCCAAGTCCTCTGCAAGAGCAGTAAGAGCAGGAGCCATTCCTTCAGTCCCCAATATCATATTTTTGACCCATGATGAGATAGCAGAGTACTAAAAGACCTCACCTCTCACTATTTCCTCATCTAATATTGCATAACTGCTTATTTGAATCATCCTACAGTTTTGTATTAGTCTACATCTATACCTTGTCATTTGATTTAGTACACTTTTTTATATTCTGCTAAACATCTAATATGTTCACTATATTTCCCAACCTTGGATCACTTGTGGATCTTATGACTATCTTTAATGTCTTCATCCATACTAAAAGCCCAAGATGCAAGTGTAGGATAACTAGTCTAATTATTAGTTAGGTTATGGGCCATCCATTTGATCTATCTTGTATGGACTATGATGCATACTAGACAAGAAAATCAATACAATAACCTATTTTAAACTTTTTCCCAACAATGAAATCAAAGCAAAATTTGGACTGTACTATATGTGGTAAGGATAAATATTATTTCAAGAAAATATTATTTCAACAGTCTAGTAGTGCAAAAATAGTTCTGTGTGTAGGTCATATGCAAAATAGGTAGAAAGGCTGCTCATCTCACCGCTGTTTTTCCAACATATGCACAAAAGGATTGTGTAATTCAACTATTCCATAGTGTCGGAAACTGTTAGAAGGAAACAAAAATTGCTCCACAAAATCTGTTTGCACTCATATGATCCATAAACACTACTTTCTGATCACAGAATAAGCAGACGACTGTTTTGTAAAAATTAATAGGAGAGTGCTTTTTATTCTGAACCAAGTACGCTCCATGAAGTTTATGGGAAACAATCTGATTAGTCTTGAAGTCTGGTCTACGCTTAACCCTCTCTAATCGTCAATCATCCACTAGTTTTCAATAATATTGTACTTAAAAAAGAAGAATAAAACTGATTCAAAAAGTCTATTTGCGAGTTCTTTCTAAAAGGAAATTCCTCCTAGCCAAATGACTAAAAAAAAAAAAAAGAAAGAAAGAAAGAGAGAAAGAGAAAAAGAAAACCTTGAATTCAGAAAAAAAAAAAGAAAGTTAGGTTTTGTTTTAAAATAAAATTTTTTCACCCATCTTGGACTTTAGTAACTTTGAATCAATACTCTTTGTGGTCATTTTCCTTAACAGAAAAAACAAAGCCTTCCTCATCTCTCTCATCCATCAGCATTATATCTCCTGCCCCAAGCAACAGACCTCTGGCTTCCTCTCTACATAACTGAAAAAGCCATTTTGTCTTGTCCTTAGAATTCTTTTTGCAAGTTGCAAAAAAACTACAACTGGATAGACAGAGAAATATAAAGCATCTTTTTCAAAATCTGCATGCCACTTCTTTTATACAGTAGATTCAGCATTTTCTGTTGTTTTTTAAAATGCATATATAATAACAGTCAAGCATGAAAAGTTACAACAATCTTAGGAGAAAAAAATAAGGGATATGGTAATTTAAGAGGGGAAAGGAACCTCTATTTTTTTCTTTCTTCACCTCTCACTCACCTAATGTCATTGTCTCTCTCTCTCTCCTGCAAACCCTTTCATGTCTAAAGAATGTCCTCCTTCACCCTGAGTGATGCAGACGATATTGAAACTCAAGTTTTTCAAGGGTTGTTTGCCTTTCTTTGTGCAGTTCCATCACTCTCCCATGTGCACACTGAATGAGAACAGAATTAGACCTCTCGAATGAAGGCCATTATAAGTGAAATTCCCTGCAGGGACTGACTTCCGAGTTTGTGAAGCTCTGTAGGGAATCAAGAAAATCTGAATTATAATAAGTTTGCTTGAATAAAGGGATCTCCCAGGCAAGAAAAGAAAGTTTATTTTAAAAGTTTCTGCCACTAGAGATGAAAATCTCACCACCTCAACTTCCACTACACCCTCTCAATGCTTCAGTAACTGTGAAGTCCATCTCACTGTCAATGCAAGGAAAATGTCTGTGGTGGCCCTATATAATTCAAATAGAGGTGTGTGGGGTGGAAGGACAGTGTAGGCTGCAGGTTAACAGCAAGATATAGAAGATAAAGCTAGCATATCTAAGTTTATGGAAATATATGTCTTAGCTAACAATACCGGTAGGCAGCAGGCACAGAAAGAGATGGTGACAAGACAAACAAGGGACACATGGGGTAGAAAGAAGATATAATAACAGATGAATAAGGCCCAAAGAGTGGGGAAAAAAAGTTATTTTATAGCCCCAGTGTTAATTGCATATACCCTCCGAATTAGGCATGGTTACTTTAAGCAACTGAAATAACCATTTACATAATAATTGTGAAATAATGGGTTGGTTGACATCAAAAGTCCTACCAGCAAACCCTCTAGAGGAATTTTGTGTCTTCTTTCACTTTCGCCATGCCTGGACCATAATACAACAGCAATGTAGCTGCCCAGCAATTGGTTATTCAGGAGCTCAAACATGCACTCAATCAAATTGCCAGCTAGATGGGCATGGAGAAAGAAAGAGACACCTACTTCAATCCCCATAACAATCATATTTTGCTGCCACAGAATATAGTAGCAATCAGAGTCACTTAAATGTCTTATTTCTCAGGCCTACTTATACCATTTTTTAAAATTATTTCCTTAGGATTTCCTAATGGCTTTCCATGTTACTCACTTGCAAATGAAAGATAAGTTCAGCGTCAAGGCAATAAATTGTATTAAGAGTGCTGAATAGCCACTGCTTTTAGTTGCCATTTAGTCGTTTTTAAAAAACTTTCTGAATCATTCGTTCTGCTCTCCTCTGAAACAGTAAAAAAGAAAAGTTCGTTTTTGTCTAGTTCTTGACAATAAGACTATAATTTTGGTGTTAGTATTATATTGTTTTTTTTTAACTGACACTAGAATTCTAGAGCTAGTTAATTATTCCTCCTTATGAAGGCTAATTCAATAAATTACCCAATTGTTGATTAAGTGGCCTCTCTTTTTTAAGGGGAAAGCACTTGCTAAAGTATGAAGTGTTTCACAAATATAGAGAGTGATGTAAGATGGTGATGTCAATTACCTTAGAAAACGTTTTCTGCTGATTCATTATATACTTGCTCAAACGGGAGGACACAAGAACAAAATAAGTTTGCAAGGTGGTTATTCTGTTTTATAATATCTGTTGTTGTCCATGTCTGATTTAAATGTATTCCTGGATAATGTTATTTATTGCTTATGCAGCCGAAACCCAGTCTCCTGGCTCTGTCACATGCAGGAAAAAAATAAATAAATAAAAATAAAAACATCCTCTGGAACTGGGAAGGCCAGCCAGACTTTTCTTTAAGCCTTTAGTAGAGGATTCAAGAGACAAATTCAAGTTTTTTTTTTGATGACTTCTCCTTCACAGTAAAAGCAGTACAAAGTCAATAAAGCACAGTGGTTAGAAACACAGACTGCCTCATTTCAAATCCTAGATCTATGCTTGATAGATGTCCTTGAAAAAAATTGTTTATCTATAAATGGGAGTGATAATGTGCCTGCCTCATAGGGAGGCTGTAAAGATTCAGTGAGGTCAATATGTATAAATCATTTAACAGAGTGTTTGGCTTACAAATGCTCAATAAAATTCTATACTAGTAATAGGAATAATAGTAACAGTATTTGACCTTGCTTTCCCGATATGAAGATTTGAACTGATAATTTATAGGATTAGAGTAAAAAGAACTAGAAGAAGTTTGGAATTGATTAAGAAATTAGGTAAAACTTCTGATCTGGCCATTTCATGAAAGTAAACCTTTTGCAGAGAAGCAAATATCAGTGGGTGTATTCCATGGGATGTGGCACCAACATGCTCCAGAAACTGATCTTAGCCTGCTTTGACCTTCACAGATGATTTCTTTCTCCTAATACTGACGTGAAGTTCTATCTAGATCACTTAGTGGATACCTGTGATAGTCATTGAATGATGCCCCAAATCCTTCATTTTCTTTCTGCTTCCAAGAACTGATATGCTGATTGCGGAGCTAAGACTAAAATGTACTGTGACTGCGCATACACCTGTGCATTTGGGATTTTTAGATCATCTCCTGTCTCTTTAAACTTGAGAGGTAAAGGCAGTTTATTCAGTTAGTAGCCTGCAGTCACTCCAGATGGACCAATTTTGCCAAAAATCAAATAAATATTAGAGTAGATAACAAAGAAGAGTTTATCTAGGTCAGTATAAGAATGCTATCGTGCTCAAACAAAAACAAAATGAAACAGAAAGGCTCCCAGCTAAGTAAAAAATCAAAAGAAGTTTTGAAGCTCGAGCTTCCTCAGGAGAAAGCAGTGCCCTTGGATTTTATGAATCAAGTTTAGTCTGTGAGTCCCTTCACCTACCCGATGACTCTGGTTTGTTATTGTTTTTGCTTTGGGTTTTGGTTTGAGGGGTTGTTTGCTTCAAGATATTCAAGTTCTAAACATGTCTATCGGGGTTTTTTTAACCTAATATAAAATGATAAACTGGGAGAAATGTGGCAACAAGATTATCGACAGGTTTCCTTTACATACTTTCTATCTCCAAATAGTTTTAGCTGTACTTTGGGGCCTACATCTCTCAAGTAAACATACTCTCAGTAAACTCTAATAAAAATATCCTGTTATTACAGATATTTGCAGTGATGCCTCCACGTTGAAAGCTCAAGCTTATATGCGAAGCAGAGAACAGCAGGTCCCACACCTTCAAATTCAGCAGATCCAAGCTCTATTGGGCGTCTGCACAGAGGCAAAGGCAGAGTTTTCAGTTGCCTTAAAATAAAAGTCAAGTACCGTGTTCAATACTATATCGAAAATGTAATTTATCACATAAATAAAACTCCCTCAGCAGTGTCCTCGTTCCCCACAAAGGACAATGGCATGTTAGCTCTTATTAAAACTATTAAGCACCCGAGGAAAAGCATCTCCAAAGTTCAGGAAGAGTCACAAAATGCAGAGCTTGCAAACTACTTTTGAACTGTGCATTTTTTGTCTCTAGGCTTTGTTTGGCATACTCTATGACCTGAGCTGAACCTGAACCTGAACCTGTCTAAGACACAGGAATACCTGTGGGATAAACTCTGTGGCTTGTTTCAAGATGTTTTTAGGACAATATCCCATCATAAGCCACTGGCCTCTTTATGTGTATGACTATCCCTTTCAGTATAGCCCCAAGGGCCTCTTAACTATAGGAAAGGGAACTACATAAATCAACACCAAGCCTTCTTCATCAAATGGCAACACAATCCAAAGATGGTGTTCTACAAAACAAAAGGATCATCTAGTCATGTAAAAGTCAGTGTATTTGGAAATGTGAACAAGGGAACATGTGAAGCATTTACCAACAGGGTATATTTGTTAAGAGGACTTATCCTCAGATACACTCTCTCTTTTTGGGCATGGAATTCATTTGATAAATGACTAGTGTAAGTCTAAAACATTTGGAAAGTTTGATATTCAAGTCTGTCATGTGGTTTATTCCAGTAAATGTTGTAAGATTCCAATTTTTAAGGACAAAAGTCAGTCAAGACTACAAAATACAGCTTTCTCTCTTAGTGTCTACAACATCCATGTGAAAATAAACGGAGATACTTTCTCATAGCCATTTAATTCATCTCTCAGTACACTTCCATTGCCCCAATCCAGGGGAAGACCATTCTGAAGGAATGATTCCAATACCTAACAAGTTAACTATTAAGTGGGAATCTAAAAGAAATATGGTAGTTGATACTCAACACATTACTGTTTTCAAACAAAATTCTGGACACATAGATGTTGTTGTAGATCAACAAAGCACAAAAGCATATGGGTAAATCATATAACCTACTATAAAATTATCCTCAAATATCACAAGAATGAGAAAGTTGTACAGAGTAAGAGCGTTTCAAAGGTGTCAGAAAAGCTCTAGTTAAAGTCATTCACAACAAAATTCCTAACATACAAGTTTATTTTATGTGGGTTTTTGGACTTTAATGGCAATTTTAGTACCTATTACTTTGGCTCAGCCTAGGCCAGCTAATGCATGACTAATAACAAGATAGCCCTTGGTAGTTTTCACTCACTTTTACCAGCATCTTAGCTTATTTTCTGTTGATATGATAAAATACTCTAATATAAACAATTTATAGGGTAAAGATGTTTATTTTAGTTCACAGTTCAAGGATCAGTACATCATGTCAGAGAAATCAAGGCAGCAGGATAGTTGAGCAGCTAACTAGTTGCATTATGTCCACATTTGGAAGAAGAGCTCAGCAAATGCATGCATGCCAGTCCCCAGGTAACTTTCTCTTTTCTACCAGTCCTGGACTCCACACTCAGAGATGGTTCCATCCAAGAATGGGACAGGTCTCACCACATCAGTTAACATAATTAAGGTAATCCCTCACAGACATTTTCAGAGACACTTTTCTCTGGATGATTCTAAATTACGTGAAGTTGACAATTCAGACTAACCATTGCCACTACTTTACTACTACCATTGGCCTACAGCAATGTGTTACTCTTCCTGTATCCTAGTATTTGGGTTCGTACTGTAAATGTTAGTTGAGACCCAGTGAAAAAATAGAAAAGACATAATTATTATAATACTATTTAATACATGGGATGGGCTGCACAGGTGTTACATGAATTATGTAAACTACAGATACCTTCAGGAAATGGCTACCACCTCTAGGCCTGGTAAACAAACAGAAAGGCTTAGGGTTGTTAGAACCTAGAAATGAAGGAGTTTTGTCCCATGGAGGTAGAGCATAGGCTGTTGAGGAAAGGATGCTAGCATTCTCACATTAAGAATGTACTAATAACAATTTTGATGTTGGCACCTATAACAGGGCACGATGACACTGAGTCTCAGACTATGCAAATTAGCTGGAAAGTGCAGCCAGCTATTGCTGCCAGAATGAAGGTCTACTGTTGAGGTGATGTTGACAGGAACAGAAAGCAAACAGGAAAGAACAAGTCCCTTCTCCCTCCTTGAGCCTCCCAGCATACCTTTATTTTCTGTACTGTCAGAATCTATCAAAAACCCAGCTGGCAAAATAGAAAATGTAGAGAGCATAGTCCCAACCCTACTATCACGAAGCAATGTCTTTAAAAGGACGAATTTGGAGATGTGAGACAGTAACTTAATAACCACCGTATTGTGCAATGAGGTGTTAGATTTTCATGTCATTGTTGCGGCTGGAGTCACTCAGATATGCTTACGGTTTGGATGAAACATTAATTAGAGTGGACTGTTTGCCACAGAGGATTTCATCATTACTGAATCTGTAAGAAGCTGTTATTAAAAGACCTCAACCAGAGCAGCTCAATGTGTTGTGAGGGTGATTTTGACTCCCCACTCATTAAAACTCCGGTATTCAATACGCATCACCTATTTTTTTCGCTTTGTTCAGACCGAGCTCTATAATCTGAATGCTTCCTTAAATTATTCTAGGTATGTGGTAAGTGGTCAGGTGGTCAATCTCCAGAGCTTTGGAAACATAAGCTTGAGCTGGGCCATCTGTTGAGTATGTGGAATTTTATTTTTCACACAGGGAAGTAGTGGGCAAAACCCGGAAGCACATTGAAGCCCTAATGAAAATACAACCAGTAAAATTCTCTTTCTAAATATTCATTAGGCCAGCTGCTGTTATTAATGTCCTTATCATTTGGAAACATTGCAGAGCTCTGATGAGAGAGACAGTCCGTGGAATTCCAGTCTACCTTTAAATGAACTTCAGAGGCGAGCAATCATGAGTTTTGATGTTTCCTCTTCCCATTCAGGGCCATGCCCACTTATATCTTCACATCTCCACGGTGAAATTTTTTAATAGTTTCTTCCTGAAATATTACATCAGCAAGAAGGGTTAGCAGTAGCTACAGAAATGAAAACATAATCTCAGAGTGACTGATCAATGAAATCAGACCATTTCATAAAAGCCGTGCACTCATACTTCTGTCCTATAAATTGCTCTAGGTGCCAAAGGGAATTGGAAGCTTGGCCTATCTTTTTGAGCCAATACTGTAATATTAACAACCGGCAACAGACAAGTTTCTGCAGCTTCTCAGCAGGAAGCAACTGAAGGGTGATTTTAGGGACTTCTTTTTAAGCTCTAGGCTTTTTTGTGCAAGCAAAACCTTGGTACTCAGGAAGGCAAGAGTTCCATCCCCTGCACAAAGACACACAGTGATCTCTTCACTCAACTATCACAGAACTTACTCTTGCTACCTATCCTCATGAAACTGTGCATTTTCTAAGACTGTTGTCTGCTTGACCCTCCTTCAGCCAGTCTGTCCCCCACAGTGATGAATATGCAGTAGATATTTACTAAGTAGATGTAAAAGTAAAATGGAGACTCAAAAGAGAAAACAGTAAAGCTTCCATGTTCCTCTCCCTGCTTCTACAAGTGCAGAAAGGGTTAATTTCTTTGACTGCAATGATAAAAACCTAAGATACAACAGACATAAATAGTAAATTGGCAAGTAGCATCATGTAAGTAGCATCATGTACAATATGTTCTTCTTACAATAACAATCGAATTTACAAACAAATTAGCTGTGGAGTCTGAAGGACATTCTGTAGTTTTCACACTAGGCCTTCATCTCCCGCTGATAGATGACTTTGACTGTAAATTGAAAAGTGGAAGTGATTCAAAATTCTGTGTTTTCACAAGTGCCATTTCCAAAATTGAGGCTTCAGAAAGGAGATGCCAGAAAGTGTCAACGGAAACTCAGAGCAATTATGCCTGTTATTAAGATGAGGTAGTGGCAATAACACGGCAGACTCATAGAGAATATGTATGTGTCGATTGTTCTTAGGGAGCCTGTATGAACAAACTTTTACAGCACCCATCAGACTTTGGGTCTCCAGTGGTAGTGTGAATTTTCAGGCTCTCCAACAGTATGCTTTTGGACAGGGATTGTGGACCCAAGAGCCATCTTAGAAGAGATGTGTGTTTTTTCTCTTAATGAGCTTAAATGAAACCCCTATATTAAAAGAAGGGCTTCTTTCACTGCTTCTTTCCTCCAGAATAATCATCCCCCAAGATTTTTGGTCTCTGGACTCCTTTGTGGTACTAAAAACTGTTGATATCTTCAAATATATCCTCCCTGAGCCTTAATTGATTTGTAGATATATCAGTTGGAACTGGGCTCCACGAGTCTGAATTTTGATTGGTTGAAGTTTTCTGCAATCACCTTTGTCTGTTGCAATAATTTTTTTATGAGAGAAGATAACTATACTTATCTGGAGAATAGGAAAAATATTTAGAATGTAGTTAGGTATTATGCTGGTTTAGTAAAGTAGCAGTTGTAGATTTTTATTCAAGATCCATGATTCATAAGTCCTTGATAGTTGACTAGGTTCCAGGACCAGGAATGATTTCCCTCATTTTCAATGGGTCTTGAACCAATTAGAGAGCAGTTGGTTACTACCAAGGTATGCATACCACTATTGCACCACTAGGGTTATTGTGTCATACCAGCTATTGTGATTCATTGATATCATAGCTGAGTAGGACTGTTAGTTGCTTCATACTTTAGAAGATTACAAACTATTTTTGCTGTGCTAATTACAGTTCAGTGACTACAGGCAACAATTAAGCAATCTTACATTTCAAAAGGCTAGAAGACAGGATTTTGAAAACTTTTACCATAGAAAAAGAAAGGTTCTGGAGGAGATAAATATATTTAATTTGATGTAAACATTATAGAATATATACATATATCAAAACTTTGCATGGTACTTCACTAACATGAGTAATTTTTAGGGCTTTTTTATGTACCAGTTAAAAGAAACAATTCTAAAACACTGACATAATTGTATTTCCCAAATTTATCAAAATATTAATTTAGTTTAATTTATATATTTATATATACTGTGGGATAATGCTTTTGTACACTACAAAGATTTGTCACTCATATTGGTTTAATAAAACGCTTATTGGCCAGTAGCCAGGCAGGATGTATACACAGGACAATAAGACTAAGAGAATTCTGAGAAGAAGAAAGGCAGAGGAAGCAAGATGAGAATGCCTTATTGAGAAAAGATACCAAGCCACATGACTAAACATAGATAAGAATTATGGGTTAATTTAAGTTGTAAGAGCTAGCTAATAATACACCTGAGAGTTGAGGCAGAACAGTTTATAGTTGATATAAGCCTTTCTGTGTTTCTTTGGGTCTGAATGGCTGCAGGACCAGGCAAGACAGAAATTTGTCTACAAATTTACCTTAATTTTGTAAAAACAGGGGATTTATCTAAAAAGGAAACATTAGAACATTTTTATGACAGTGTATCTCTAATGGTATAATCAGTAGCCCCAGTCAAAATGAAAAGCTAACAACTAGAGTATCATATTCATTTTGATGATATTCCATTGAGAATAACAGAAACCCTCAATACAACAGAAGTGCAAACAAGATAGTGGGCAGAATAGATATTATTGAGGATTGAGGTGGAAGCCCCACAGATCCAACCAGGATCCAAGCTCCTACATTACTACTGCCTGAGCACATGACTTTTATTTCTTAGCAATGTCATGGTCCAAGAAGTCGGGCAAAACCTTCAGCATCCATGTATCCCAAAGATAGCTAAGACCAAATAAAGCTGCTTCCAACTCAATTAGCTCTCCATTGAGAAATCTTTATAGCATACACTTGTTAGTCTAGATGAGTCCACACTTCCACTTACACACTGTCTGAAAATAATGTTTTGTTCTAAATAGCAATGTGTATTACATAATAATGGAGGTTGGCCATTAAGGAGGACAAATTGAATGAATTATGGGGTAGGTATGGAACTGGAAGTTTCTTACACAGGAATATCAATAGGCACATGTTTGAGATTTCATATTGACCTATCTGAGCATCTTCAAATTTATAAGGGGGAGAAATTCCACCTCGAAAAATTTTGGTTTGCCCGTATTGCAAAGAAAGATGGCACTTAAAAGAATAACGTCTCTAAATGGCCTTGCTTATAAAGGTGTAAATTATTTGAAGAGGAAATGTCAAGACTACTACTTAGGGATGATTGTTCCATTTGTGCAGGGTATAGGGGGTATTTATGTTTTCCTTTGCTTTCTTTCACTCACTTCAATATTAATTTAGGAACACTGAGGTATATACAGTTTAGCCTATGTGCTCTGTAGTAGACGAATTCTAAAGATTAGTCTAATTGTAAGTCGTCATTAGACTGACACTATCTATTCATTTTCAATGAATACTGAACTTAAATTTCCAGTTTTCTCATGGGTTCTCATTGGACAACCCAGACCATGGGGATACTTTTGAGCAAGGGTTAAGAGATTCCTCAAAGTGTCCAGCCATTCTGGCAAGCTACAGAATGTGGATCTGAGATAATGCAAAATAGTTTACTTATCGAAAAGGTCACAGAATCTTGATATGTTTCACCTTCTAATAATTTCTATTATTTAAAAGCAAAATCAGTAAGAAAAGCCACTCTTACAGGTGTCATCATGATTTCCAAGTGAAAAAGAAAAAAAAACTTTCTCCAGGCAACATTTCCCTTCTTCTATAAATTGGAAGATGCTCAGACAGTGTCTGTGTCAAGAAACGAGACTGCCATTTGAAAACTGACAAAAAGTGATCCTAACAATCTGGCGTTGTTGACTTTTAGAAGCATGGGGACATCTAACATAGTGCTGGCAGAACACCTGGGTACAGAGCATGCAGCCCCATCACTACATTGTCCCCAGGGCTGGCATACCTCAAAGGAGATAATCATACACTTACTGAAAAGTCCTACTGAAGAAGCCTTAGAGCTCAAGGTCAAGCAGTCACTTGTTAAATGAGCCACAGAGCTCTGAGTAGACTAAAGGAGGGAGATCAGAAGTTGTGTCTAGGATGGAAGGCAGGACCTTCTACAAAATGGCTAGTTTTCTCTAACCTTATGGAACTTTGGGGAAAGAACTTGCTAGCAATTGGTGGTGATTATAGAACACAGTAATAATCATGGTTTATCTTTGAGGCATTTCCACCATAGTTAACTTCTTAAAGTGACTGGAGTGGAAAAGGAATAACTGATTGCTCTATGCCAATGGAAACCCCTTGTATTTACAGATAGATAGAACAAATGATGTCAACAAAAGACTATAATCTCCATGAGGGGAGGAATCCACTCTCTTCTTTAGAACTGGTTTCTTAATATGTCGCATAGTGTGAAAGATAGAACTAATAGGCTTTTAATTGACAGAGAAAGGAAATTAATTTAACATGTTCTGTCCTTGATACTGGGCCAAAAGTACTGTTATAAATACCAAGGTGGCCCAAGTAATAAACCAAACTATTAGCCAGGGAATTAGCTGAATATTATCCCAAAATAAGTCAAAGATTTCTTGGAGGTTTTATTGTTTTGAGAAATCCCTGAGGAATAGAGCAAACGAGTGAGTGCCTGGTGATATGGAATCACTGGAAGTCTTTAAAGAATATGCCCATGTTCTTAAACTTAAGAGTTCACAGGATGTCCAGGGAGGAGAACATTGCAATAGTTGGAGAGAGACAAGAAGATTCACAGGCAGGGGTGGGTTTCCCTAACCACTGCACAGCTTGTCCTCAGATCCAGATTAGCTATTCTTTTCCTCTTCCTATGTATTAGGTGCTCTAGTGAAGTACAATGTTTGTGTTTTCGTTGAATTCTTACAAATTTTGGAAGTATTATTTGACTCAATTTCTATGGGAGAAGACTGAAATGTTTGTGTTAGTTGATTCGCTGAAGACACAGCAGTAGCAAATTCTATCATTTAAAATTTTGATCCAAAATGTTTCAATAGCAGAGACTGAGCTGCTAATCACTTCACTCCACTACATCTTAGCATATCCTCTATGGAGAAAGTACATAACTGTTGCGAATTCTCACAAATTCTTCTGCATCTGAAAGAGAAGCAGTATTTCAGGCTCCGAGTGCCAGGAAGATAGAGTCTCCTTATGATTAGATGAGAGAACGAATAAATGAATGCATGGAATGATAAGTGGGTCGTCTCTGGATTGATTATCCTGTAGCTAGTCTTTTCCCCCAACTGTCCCCCGAACTTCACCCTACGTAATGTTTCTGAAGTATTAAACTGACCTTGTCAGCTATCGACTTTAAAGATCCTCATTCTCTCTTTGCCATCTACAGCTTAAGGCTAAAAGTCTTAGAATACATATCCTTCTAAAGCTTAGTCCAGTAGTTCTCAATAAAGGATGGTTTTGTTCATCAGGGAACATACATTTTGTTGTTATTAATGGAAGTAAAGATGCTGCTGACATATATGATACAAAGATGCTAAACATTCTCTGCAAACACATGGTGCTGACCCCAGCTTGAAAATGTCTCTCATTATAAACCTGAGCCTATCCCTTCACAAACATTTAGAATGTCGTTTACCAAAAGTAGCTACCCTGTATTATAGCTGAGAGACCCCAGTCCATAGTCCCCACACTCCCATATGACTTCATGCTTCTTTATTCGTATTCATCTTCCCTATGCTGAGATCATTCTTGATCCTTAGTACCTTTGTTCCTTCTTGCAAGTTAATTCTAATTTTCACTTCTAAAAATCTTGCTGGAACTCCCACTTCTGTGGACCCATATCAATCTCAGCATGCATTTAGAATGACATTGACCTGTACTATACTGAATGATATATTTCTATATCTGCCTTCCATCTCTTAACTATGAACTAAGGAAGGACAGAAACATGGTAAATTGGGAATAAAAATTATTGTTCTCAGATAATTATATTCTAAAGTATATAAAGTGCTAATCCATACTAAGTACCTGATACTTATGAAGGAGTCAATAAATAATATTTCTATTAATGACCCAGGCTAGTGCTTCTCTGGCTTTGTGAATGCTATAGACCAATTCAAAGAAATGGGCAGAACTGCACATTCATACTTAAGAAATGGTTCAATTTAAAGAAAAATATTAGGTCTACTCTAGTATAGTTGTCACAGAGCTGAATCAAAATCCATGAAAATCTTATATGGAAAACTGAAGCTTAAGAACATGTTGAAAAGAAACTACATGAAATCATTTTGATACCACCTAGTACCCTCTACCATGTGTCAGGCACCAGGATAAGCACCGCGTATCACCACATATCATTTAATCTATAGAAGTAAAAAAATAAATATTTCATGTATATGCACATTCAAACACAAAGATATATGATCATTAACCTATTTTCCTTGATACAGATGAAAAAATCAGAGCTGCATAAAAGATACCCTAGTTTTCCTACTATTACACAGAACCCTGGGTGGGAACCCTGAGTCAGACTGATAGAGGGAAGCCAAGTATTTAACTAATGCTCTATGTCTTCTTCATTGCACAGTTAGTCTTGCAACTGAAGGCATTTTGAACTTTGTATAATCAAAGGGCTCATGTTTAGAATTTGCTTTTACACACAGGTTTTTCTCTGTAGGATCCTGCTGTCTTCTACACTGATAGTGAGGTCAAAATTAGCTAGAACTTTAAGTCAGTCACAGGACTGGTTGACCTGAGAGTCAACTCCCTTCAAGGCAAGTTTTCAATTAGCAGAGGAAGACAGCACTGTCAAGTGCTGACATCCCAACCCAGAGCTCCTTTCTGCTCAGGGTTATTTCTCAGGGAAGGTTGTTGAGGGATGGGTACATTCCACCAGCTAGAGGCTATGCCAGTGACCTTTAATGCTAGTTTAGCTTAAACACATTTTGACATTTTGAAAAAAATTAGTATATTTTTACAAGGTGGGGCAAGCACCACAAATTAGACCTAATGGTTTGCCTGTAGGCTGGATCAGCAGAGTCGACAGAGCCTTCGCTGCTGCTCTTGGGGGCTCTTCTGAGTCCCATTCTAAAACAAAAAAATTTTTCTGCTACCACATGCAACCCCCCCACACACGCTTTAAAAAATCACAGTTGTATAAATGGCAGCAGCTTCTGGAAGTTAACCTTAGATCCATTTCAGTAGGACAGAGTTGTGGGCTCTCTCCACAATTAATAGATACTTGTTCCACCAGCCAGAATCAGCTCAAAAACATCACTACATTTGTTGGGTGGGGTGGCGAGGCTCTGTTTTTACTGTGTGGGTGTAAAGCACTAGTTCCTTGAAAAATTACCTGGAAATGGACACAATTAACATAAGAATGGCATAAGAGGAACTGACAACCTAAAAGCAGTGAAAAGGTCCGTCCTCTAAAACAATGGCCCCTCGACTACTAAGTAGGCACACATCTTTCATCTGAGCAGATCTCACAGACAAGCTGCCCCACCGAATCAAATGGGAATTAAAGGGATACTATGTACCTGGCATACAAAGTGTCTCAAAAGCACAAAGGCCACTTTCGTCACAGAAAACTGCCAGAGGGTAGCTCATTTGATGGGGAAAAAAACAGACAGACACGATGTCTGGTGTATTTTTGAGGCAATATTAAATCTAATAAACATGACACCAATAGTATCGGCTTAAATCGGGTTGCGAGAGTTGGAGAATTTCAGAGCTTGTTTTCTCACCGCCAGCTTTTATCTCAGAGGCAGCCTTGATAGCTGAGAACAGAGTCTAAAATATGTTCCTTCCATAGCTTCTGCCAGGTGTGTGCCATTCCTGGGCCTCGGCCCTGGCTCTGGCTCCCTGAGTGGGGATAATTAGAACGTCATTTCAGCCAGCTTTGTTTTTTCTGGGTCACCGACTTCAGACTCGATCAAAATAGGAGTGTTGTACTGAAATCAATTCATTTCCTCTTCCTCAGCCAGCCCTGACTTATTTCCTAGGGGACCATGTTCCATAGGAATAGAGCACACGGACAGCTTCAGGACAAGTTTGATAGTGTATATAGAGGTCCAAGGTGGGGGCACAGGGTGAAGGGAGAGCCAACCGTCCACAGTAGCAGCAGCGGCAACGGCAGTGGCAGCAGGCACTCACTCTGTCTCTCTGTGGCAGCACAGTGACACGCAAAGGCCTCAGATAGACATGCTGAGGAACACTTCACCACAAACTGTTCTGGGAGCTGTGGCTGCTGGTGGTTAATGATTATCCAATGGCCTCAGTCCGAAAGGCTTTGTAGAACATGCATAATACAAGCTGAGCTTTATACCCCATTAGCACACAAATTCCTAGCTGCCCAGAGGCATATGGTTACTGACCAGAGAAGGGCAGCATTTGTAGAGGTGGAAGTAGAGGGCACAGAAAGCTGTGGGGACACAGTGAGGTTGCTGTGCATTTGGGGGACACTCAGACATGGGGGCAAAGGGCCTCGTATGGTATAACAAGGAGAAGGCAAAGGCAACCTTTGCTTTCCTCACAGCACCACCCTTAGAGGGTACAAGTAAAAAAATAAGTTCTTATCTCAGACATCAGATCGGGCCTTTTCCCACTTTATTAATCATTATTCATAAGGTCTCTTTCAGCTGAGGAAGTAGTGGGCGTCAAAATGCAGTGAACGTCCATATCTGCTTTCCAAACGTTCTGATTCCGTGAGAAAAATAAAGACTTCCCTCGGCTTCCCTGCAAAGCTGAAAAGCTTAGTTACGTTACTTTCACTATTTTAGTCCTGAATGAGATTTATTTTTCTGCCTTTGTCTAGCCGGAAAGGAGAGAAATGGATAGTAATGAGTGGTCATGTGGGAAGTGCTATATGCAGCAGAGTTCTCCGTGAAGTGCCTAGGGATAAGCAGTCACCATCGGGAAATGTCAGGGCAGGCACTGAGCCAACTCATGTCCAGAAAAGAACTACAGTGAAATCATGTTTACTTAGCTTATCCTCAGCATCTAGCAGAGCCCTTGGACAGGGCACACTAGACACACACGTGCACATGCGTTCGCGCGCGTACACACACACACACACACACACACACACACACACACACACTGTTTTACTCTTCTCAAACACCTCTGTACTCTCTATACCCTACATTGCCTTCCTAGTTTATATAGCATGATTCCTTACCTAGCCTAATGCAGAAGCCACCAAACTGGCTGGTCTCACCTCTGCCTCCCACATTGTCTCTAGAGCGGGCAGTAAGATCCATCTGAAACACAAGTAGGACTATGCCATCTGCCTACTTAAAGCTCTTCAATGACTACCCCAGTCACAAAAACAAAACTGATATGTGCTTCCTTTCATTACCTGGTATATTTATTGAGCAGAGATGCCACAAAAAAATAGCAAAGTTCAGGTGTCTTCAATAACAAAATTTATTTTCTCAAATCTTTGGCCACTGGAAACCAAAAACACAGACGTTGGCTTCTCCTAAGACCTCTCTTGTTCACATTCAGATGGCCATCTTCTTGCTATATCCACATAGAGACAACCCCTAAGTGTGTGCAGTCTCCATTTTCATAATCACACTTACAGTTTGGAGAGGTCTCCACTCTTACCATCTTAACTATCCTAATTTATTCTTTAGATACCCTAGCTCCAAACACAGTCACATTGAAGGTTAGTGCCATGAGACCTAACTTTGAAAAGGACAGGATTTACTCTGCAACATCTAGTCACTCTCTACCTCCTGGTGGGCATCATTTTCTTAGTTTCACGCACTGAAACTATATTAACCTTACTGAAATATTTATTATACTCGAGATGAGTCATGCCGTCTCTGATGTTTGGGCTTTTACCCTTGCTATTTGCTCTGCCCAAATGGTCCTTCACCTACGCTGCTCTTCTCTACTGGTCACTTCGCCCTTGGTTTACACACCGTCATATCTATTAATATCCCGCCTCTATATCTATGTGAAGTCCTCTCATGCCCTTTCTATTGCTTCCTTCTCACAACATGGAGAGTAATCGCTAATAGTGCTTTCAAGGGCCCTACCAGACCAAACAGTTCCTTAAGGGCATAGGTTTATGTGTCGGAAAACTGTATTTTAATCCCTAAAGCTTAGTACAAGGCTTAGTACAGAGAATGTTCTCATCAACAATTCGGGGAAATCAGAAACCAACCTGTTTCTTCACCAAGTTTGAGGACCCAAGAACTAAACAAGACCCAGCTAAGTGAGAAGTATGTTCCCACCTAGGACTCCAGATCAATAGCTAGCAGACTATACCTGCATAATATACGAGATGGATCTTAGGCCTATGCTAATGGCAGGCCCTGACCAAAAGGCTGTTGATTGGGTAAAAAGCTGGTTTCCCCAGGGCTTCATTGTCACACAATCTTTATGACTTTGCTTTTCTAAGCATATACAAGACAATAAAAGAATTGTGTGTGTGTGTGTGCGTGCGTGTGGCGTGTGTTAATCCAGAGGTCCTACAGCAATAACCTTCAAAATCATCTAGAGATCTGTAAAAACACAGACGGTTGGGTCCCTGTTCTCAGGGATTATGGTACAATGTGCCTAGGATAGAGCCTCAAAGTTTGCATCAAGTGATGTTATGGTTGTCAGTTCCAGAGACCACACTCTGAATTCCACTTATCTAGAAGATACTTTGGGATTATGGAAAACAATTCATATTGTGTTGAAAATAGCACAAATGATAAATATATCCATCCTTCATTATCAAACAGCATCAATGCTGCTGAAATCAGTAATAGTACAGAAACAATAAGCTATTTATTACTCGTATGGTAAAATTGTCTCTGGAACGATGTGGTAACTTAGTGGCATGTGTTCTGTTTGTTCTTTTTGTAGGTGCGATTAGAGTGGCCAACCGACCTCACAGTCAATCCCATGGACAACTCATTGTATGTTCTGGATAACAACATCGTGCTGCAGATTTCTGAGAACAGGCGTGTGCGGATCATCGCAGGGCGTCCCATTCACTGCCAGGTGCCCGGCATCGATCATTTCTTGGTCAGCAAAGTAGCAATTCACTCCACTCTGGAGTCAGCCAGGGCCATCAGCGTCTCCCACAGCGGGTTGCTCTTCATCGCTGAAACAGACGAGAGGAAAGTGAACCGCATTCAGCAAGTGACCACCAATGGGGAGATCTCCATCATAGCCGGCGCCCCCACTGACTGCGACTGCAAAATTGATCCCAACTGTGACTGTTTTTCAGGTATGACCTTTTTAGCAATTCACCAGCTCACCCTCTCTGTTTTCAAAAGCAAAACCGGCATCAGAAAAGCCTAAAGGAAAACAAAAAGGAATTCGTATAAACAACTGTGTGGGCTCACGGAGAAAGCAATGTATTGGGAGTTAGCGCTGACAGCTGACTGAGTGACCCAGAAAAGCCATAAAACCTTTTCACAATCCATCTGCCTTACTTGTTACATAGAGATAAGTATATTTCTCCATCATGTCACCTTGCTGTTCTTGGGGAAAACAGACATAATAACTTTCCAGAGTCTCAAAAAAGTTAACATCATACAAATTTAAGATCGTGCCGTTATTTGTGCTTTAGAGAAAGGAAAATAGGTTGAAAAACATATTTACTGATTTTATTAAGCCACTTGCCCAAAGTGACTGCCTTCCAGATGGAAAGCATGCTCTATTAGAGGGTTGAAAGGACCCCAAGCAGACTGCTGTGAGCATGTACGGGCAAAATTAAATTCCCCAATTGCAAATTCTTATGGCATCAGTCGCCTGTGTTACTTGATGTTAAAAGCTCTGAAATTCCATAAACAATGGTGCCCTTTTAGCTGAAATGGGAGAGGAAAAGACGAGCCTTTTCCACAAACATGGAATAGTTATTTCTGATAGCAAACAGAGCTCTAAATGTCAACAGTTCTGTTCATGTCTGAGGAGTGGAAGTCCCTCCCCGCTACATGCAAACCTATTAAGCTACTCACCCAGGACTGAATAGCCCTCATAAGTTTTGTGTTTCCTTGAGAAGAATCCAGAATCAGTAAGTTGTTCAATATGACTTTGTTCAATATTTCCTGTATTTTCCTGGACAATGAGATTTATAGATGTTTTAGTAATTTATATATTTTATTCAAGGTGTATCTGCTATTTATGTCAGTTACCAGCTTTGGTATTTGGAATGATTGTTATACTTACAGACTTAGCATATTTTGACAATGGAACAAAGGAAATTAATAGAGGAAATGACTTCTAAGCATAGTAGGACCAGAAGATTCTAAAACAAATCCTGCAAATAGCAACAGGAAAGAAACTTACAAACTGGCAGGCAAATTTGGTGTGGCTATCGTTATTTGCTGTGCCTTGCAATACAATAGGTTCTGAACAGCAGGATTTAGGAATTCACAGAATTGGTGTAACTGAGATAATTATATCTTACTGTTCATCTTTAGTGTTACTGACTCAAGAACTACAGTCTTTTGAGTAAATGGGTTTCAAAATAATCAGGGGGCATGCAAAGAATGATGGTTCTCTGATTGTTGTTTTTTTTTTCTTAAAATGATTTTTGATGTGTGTTGCTTTAAATCTCAGGTATGCTCACTCAAATTCTTTGGGTGCCAATTATTAAAACTGGGTCTTTTTTTCCCCGTAGGTGATGGTGGGTACGCCAAAGACGCAAAGATGAAAGCCCCTTCCTCCTTGGCAGTGTCACCTGATGGTACCCTCTATGTAGCAGACCTTGGCAATGTTCGAATTCGTACCATCAGCAGGAACCAAGCCCACCTGAATGATATGAACGTTTATGAGATTGCCTCGCCTGCTGACCAAGAACTCTATCAGTTCACTGTCAATGGAACCCACCTACATACCGTGAACTTGATAACAAGGGACTATGTATATAACTTCACCTACAATGCTGATGGTGATCTGGGTGCCATCACTAGCAGCAATGGCAATTCAGTGCATATTCGCCGGGATGCAGGTGGCATACCTCTATGGCTTGTGGTGCCTGGCGGGCAAGTCTACTGGCTTACCATAAGCAGCAACGGAGTCCTGAAAAGAGTGTCAGCTCAAGGCTACAATTTGGCCTTGATGACCTACCCAGGAAACACAGGACTTCTAGCAACAAAAAGTAATGAAAATGGATGGACCACTGTTTATGAGTAAGTTTCTAATGTCCAACCCCACTTTCGTTAGGTTGTTATTTGAGAGAGAATTACGGTAAGAACATTGTTTCGTAATTGATGGCTGTTGCGTACTATTTTCTCCTAACAATCACGGATAAAAAATAAAAAGTAAGTAGTCAAGAAGAAAATTTTACCCAGCTCCTAGGGTGGGACCCATTTTGCCTAAGCAGTTTGTAGAGCATAATATTTAAAGTATAGTGTGGCACTGCAGGAGACAGGAAAGAGGTATAAGTTCATACACACACAAAAAAAAAAAATCCACAGCATCCCTGGGAAGACAAGCTACAATTGAATCTAAATAACAAAACTAAAGGATGCTGCTAAAGCAGTAAAGAAGCGGTGTGATTTAACAAGTATTTACTGATCTCTGTGGGGTTTAATGGATGAATAAACAAGTCTGTGCCCAGCCCAACTCAGTATTCGTTGCTGTGGGAGATAACAGTGAAGCTGGAATGGAAGAAGTGGACCTTGAAAGGCAAATGTAAAATTCCGCGGAGCACATGCTGACTAGCAGCTCTGAGACCCTGACTGCTTCTGCGAAATGTGGAGCCACGGGCTTCAGTGCAACCCCAGGCTTCCTTGGTGCCCCTGCACAAGTGGAACCTAGCATGCAGTGGCAGTTACAGACTAGCTAATTCCGTGATAACTTCATTTCACTGGGAACTAACACAAAGTATGTCTGACAGCAAGCTACTAGGAATTACCATGGCATGGAAATAAAGACCATTGCCCTTACCTGGTTTCTGAGTCAATTGGCTCAGCAAGCCAGACTGGCAGCCCTCGGGAAGCACTTTCCCCACAAAGGAAGCTGCCCAGTTTCTAACAGTATACTGAGTGAGAATAATCCCTAGAGTCAGAACTCAGAACCTGGGATGACAGTCAACTTGAAGGCTTTAAACCATGAAGAAGTGGAGATACTAAGTTTGATGAGTTTCACATGTGACTATTCTTGTGTGGCTGTAGAAAAATATGAAGAGAATATGTCCAGGCCCACAAAAGCCTCCTGAGGAAAAGAACAAAGCAACTGTCCTTCAAATTTTGGAGCACTTCCCAAAGAAATGTCATTTATACAAAAGACCTGAACAGCTACTCCAGTTTCACTTGGAGAAATGTGCTCAGTAGTTTCTATTGCAGGACTTTTGGGTTTTTTGTTTAAGTTTTCTTATATCTTAATAAAAGCAACAAAAGCTGCTATTCTCTAAGGATCTACTTACTGCTAGATGTTATGTTAGGTAATTATTATACATCATTTTATTTGGCTTTCTTTGTAACAATGTAGAATAGGTTCTTCTAGCACTCCTATTTTATAGATAAATAACTAAGTCACAAATATAGTTAACTGGTCCTGATTCACCCAGCTATCCAGAACTCAAATGCCAATAATCTAAGTCAAAAAGTCTTACTTTAAAATAGTCTTCCTTTAGGAAAATTAATTTCTAATGAGACACTTTTAATGTCTTTTAAAACAAGTCTCACTCCGGATCACAATGCAGTTAAAATTAGGCAAAAAAAAAAAAAAAATCTTGAAACCTGCCTGCTGAATTCAGTCCTCCCAAAATAAATAGTTGATGAGTTAACTAGTTTTTAAAACAACCAGGTAATCCATTTCCTTTTCATTTGTTTGATTAACATTTGTTGAGTATTTGCTGTGCACTACAAAATGTTTCAGGCATGCCTAATCTTTAACACACTGAGGCAGAATGGTGTCATCTACTAAGTTCACATAAGAACTATGGCATCAACTTAGAAAAAAAACAAAAAATTCATAATGTTTTAAGTAAGTTCATGGTTTTGTATTGACCTTCACTCACAACTATCCTGAGGTTCATGCAGCCTGTAGGCCACAGGCTGGACGTGCCTGCTAGGTGTGGCCTTATAACCAATAACAGAAAGATAAGTTCCATATATTCATGGAGCTTACATTGTACTGGAGAACAATAAGTTGTATAGAATTTCAAATAGCAATGCTATATAAAGAAGTTATATATGTATACATATATATGTAAATATGGTATATGATATAATAATAATCTTGAGCTAGTAAGATGACTCAGCAGGTAACAGTGCTTGCCTCCAAGTATCATAACCTAAGTTTGATCCTAGGGACCCACATGGTGGAAGGAGAAAACTGACTCCCATAAGTTGCATAAGTTGTTCTATGACTTCCCCCTTTGTCCCATAGCACATTAAGATAGGAGAGAGAGAGAGAGAGAGAGAGAGAGAGAGAGAGAGAGAGAGAGAGAGAGAGAGAGAATAGATTAGGTAGGTAGATAGATAGATAGATAGATAGATAGATAGATAGATAGATAGATAGTTAGAATTTATGAAAAACTGTACACATTTTGAAAATAAGCATGATCAATACCTAATGACAAAGTAGTGTAGTATTTGTGGGAAAGCTGGGTCAAAAACAATTTCAAAGTTTTTGGCCTAAGCAACAGAATATAGGGATTTCTATTCTTAGAAAGAAACATTATGCAAGAGGTATTGTAAGGTAAGAAACTAGAAATTCGATTTCTGACAATCAGTTAAACATTTAAATGGATGAGTCTGAAATTCAAAAGGAGCTAGAGATCTACATTTGGAGTCAACCAATGTTTAAAATGTATTTAAATCCATGAAACAGATGAGATCTCCAGAAAAGTGAGTAAAGACTAAGAAAAGAAAGCAACAGAATGATTCTGAAGACCTTCATAGTTTAGCTTAAGAAAGAATGGTGAAAGAGACTGGGAAAGGAGGGCCATTGAACTAGGGAAGCAGCATGTCCAGGAAGTCAATTGTCTTAGTCCAACCGATTTGTACTCTTAACCAAACTGCCTTAGATCAGGTTATTCATAAACAATAGGAATCCACTGTGAGTGTGTGTGCATATGTGTGTGCAAATGTGCTCACACAGTGGCATGCATGCCAGAGGACAACTGTAGAGCTGATACTCTCCTTCCACCTTTACAGGGATCCTACGGATCAAACTCAGGCCAGCAGGCCTGTGCAGCAAGTGCGTCTACTCACTAAGACACCTTGCCAGGAGGTATAAAGTCTAAAATCCAGGTGCCAGCAGAATCAGTGTGTAGCATGGGGTACGCTCTACTTGCATGATGGTACCTCTTACTGTGTGTCTTCACATGGCAGAAGTAGGAAAGAAAAGAGGTAGACTCTTCCAATAACTCTTTTGTAAAATCACAAATATCATTATGGAGACAGAACCCTCATGACCTAATCATCTCCTAAAGACCTCTTGAAATTAGAGAGATAGCTCAATGGTTAAAATCACTGGCTGCCCATTCAGAGAACCTGAGCTCAATTCCCAACACTGCACGGCAACTCACAACCATCCTTAACTTCAGTTCCAAGGTATCTAGACATATCAGGCATGTAAATAGTACACATCAATGTAGGATAAAAACACATGTACACATAAACATTTAAAACATTACATACAATAAATGTTAAAAATAAAAGCCAAATTAAAATACTTCAATTTACAAGATTGGGGGAAGCACTCATGCTCCATCACTATGTAAATCAGGTGACTCAAAAAGGACAAAGGTGACAGTTCAATGGTAGATGACCTGCTTCACATACACATGACCCTGGGGGAAATGTCTGGCATCCCCAGAAAAAACTGAAAGTGATCAGATATTAATAAGTAAATTGGTACTGAGAATTGATCGTTCTATTTTGAATTGTGAAGATCATTATTTACCTGAAAGGGGGACGATTCTGAAACACAGTGAAGGACTCAAGCCTTAATACAAGAGATTGAAGAAAGACTGTATAGATGCATAAATGTTCATGACACCACAGTTGGTAATAACCAAGAAATGTTCATAAAGTGATGTGCATAATGCAAACTAAAAATATCATGAAGTAATACTCAAAGTAGAAATGAAGTTTTGATAAATGCTAAAACATGGATCAACCTTACAGCATTAAGTGAAAGATACCAAACACAAGAGGGAAAGTATCACATGGTTACATTTACAGAAAATTCCCAAGGGAGGAAAATCTATATAGATATAACATAGATTAGCAGTCATCCGGAGCTGATAAAAGGGATGACCTTGGGATATGAATATGAATATAGGGCTTGTTTGGAGAACAGTAGGAATGTGCTAGAAGTGGTGGCAATGGTTATATAACATGACCAGTGTACTGGAAATATTAGAAGCTTGTACCCTTTAAAATGCTAAATTTTGTGGTTTGTGAATTCTCTCTAGATAACAATAAAAGGAAATAGGAGAAAGACTGGATACAGTGGATAAAAAGTTACTTTGAGGACCTTTGCTATAAGGAGTAGAGAAATTAGAATACATGGTGGGGGTGAGGGATGAAGTCGAAAGAAGGAATTTTTGTTGTTGTTCATTTTTGCTTGATTTGGGTTTGGGTTTGGGTTGGAAGCATGGTCTCACTATGTAGCCTTGGCTAACCTGAAACTCTATGTAGACTAGGCTAGCCTCAAACTTACAGAAGATTTTAGTGAAATATATTTGCTCGCTAATATAAAATGTGCAGCATTGAGGAAAAACATTACGATGCCCATTAGAGAGGAGAGTGCTACTGAAAGATCAGTTGGTGTGCCAGATTTCTGCTGTTGGCACCTTGAAGCAGGGGCAATATGATAAGCAGTATCCCCCAAACCTGCAAATCTGTCACCAAGATTCAGCCCACAATCAGTATAGGGAAAGCTACTAAAGTCATTGTAGCATAACCAGTATCGAGACTCTAGGGAGTAGGAAACACAAGCATCCACAGGGGAGTAATCTTGAAATGTTAAGGCCACAAAGAGAACTTAGAAGTCATTTTATGAATGAGGGAACAGAGTCCCAGAGCAAGGAAATAACCTGCCCATTCAGATCTAGAGTTAGACTTATTCTCTCTGTTCTACCACTACCGCACTGTGTTCCGTAAAATTGTGGACATTTGAGATCACAAGAATGACAATGCAGAATATGGAGATCTAGAGGAGGAATGAATATGAGAACACCATTAGATAACGAAGAAGGCTATTCTTTCCCCCACATTCTTAACTCCAGCAATAAATATATATGCTGAAATGATCACAAACAGATGTGTTGAGAGAATATACCTCTTCCTTTTGAAGCTATCTGTTCTCAGGCTGAACAGCAGTCCCTAACAAACTACAGCCCCTATCCTATCTTGCCTGGCCGTGTAAGAATACATGGCTTTCTGTCCCTGATAATGGGCTTAAATTGCCTACCTTCTGCATGTGTCTTGTTTCACTTATATTCTCCTTACTTTAGCTCAGGCCTGATATCCGCACAAAATGTCCTTTTCCTCCTGAAGTTGGGGAACACACACTTGAACCTACTGTCTCAATTAGGGTCAGAACAGTGCTTAGCATAAAAGAAACTGAAAGGATTTTTTAAAACTTAAATGTTTTTCTAAAGTGAGAGAGTGGTTTCTTTGGCTAACAGGAACAAATGGTCTTCCAAGTTAAAAACAGAAATTCTGTTGTGGGATAAGAAGCAAAGTTTGGCAGGATGGATATTTGATGTGTAGAGAGACCCATGAGAGTAATCTGTTCAGCTTTCGATTATCTGCAGCTATTGAGAGGAAAAATGACACGAATGACCCCGAGCAGTGGGTAATGCGAACGGGACTGAAAAGAGCCTCTTGTGCAGTAGTACTGCAGGGGCTTTTATTCTACGATGGGATATTGTTTAAATAGTTCATTGGTTTTCATAATTCTGTTTGATTTGGACCAAGATCAAAATTACACACCCCAAGTATTAGTACTTGAAGCCTCACTGCCCATAAGCATCCTGAGTGTCAGGGGGCAGGAGTGAGAAGCTGACCACGGAGAAATAGCTAACAAGGAGGTGACTGTCAACACAAGAGTACTGGAACAATGAGGAATGCATTCTGCCCTGACAAGCTAATGGGCCCCTAATTATAATGACCCTGCCAGTGGATATCCAAGGGAAAGGCTTTGTACTTCACATAACGAGCTCACCCTCAGAACTGAAATCGTAACCAGGATGCTTTTGCTTATTGTTCTGGTATTTTCCTGGCCAAAAAAAAAAATCTTCTGCTACATTAAATGGGAAAGGTGCCAGGCTAAGGCCAGGGCATCAGTTGTGTCTGCTGTCAGGTTAGGCCAAGTTAACAGCTCCTCAGTCCCTTTGCCCTTTGTAGGAAGTCCTTTCACTTGTGAGGACCTCTGTATTTCCATGTGTTATTGATCTTTCAGTCCTCTGCATTCTATCTTTCTAGACTCTTGTTAGTGTGTTTCTACACACAAAAAGTCACTTACTGACAAGGGAGAAAAGCTTTCTTGTTTCTCGATAGAGTATTTCTTTAAATGCTGAGTTTTCTCAAGGGTGACTAATGAGGGATCTCCCTTCCTCCAAGATTAGATTAGGATGGGGCCAGGTATATAAACCATGTCTCCATGCAGAAAGTTTTACATGATAGTCACTCCTTCAAACATTTGAAATGGAGCTGGAGAGATGGCTCCTCCATTGACAATTAAGGCTTATAGCCAAACATATGAAAAATTCTAGTGTCTTATAGAACCATGGGACAGAAAAGAAACTAAGGTGTTATAGGTGCAGCCCTTGCCTTCAAGTAGATAAATGACTACAACTTAGGAAAAAAAGAAAATAGGAGGTGAGGATGTAGTTCAATTGGTAGAGTGCTTATTTAAGGCATATAAGGCCAGGGGTTCTGTCTACAGCCCCCATCAAACCATCATCTCAGTCACCTAAAAGGTTCTAATCCATCCTTGAATACATGAGACTCTCTCTCAAAAACAAAAGTAAAATCACCACACATGTAAACAAGAATATGATAATATGGATTGTCCCTTCAGGTACAAAAGATAGACTCAACATCTTTGTTCAAATACCTCTCTTTGTACCAAGCTTAGCTATGGTTTAACAATCAAACAAGCAGAATTATGGTGATGCTGTAGAGAAGCCAAATAAAGATTGGGAGCACACACAGAGGCAAGAAAAAGTTTTCAGAGGCTGACAAGGAGTTTAGCTGCATTTTCACAGGACATCTATGTAAACTGTGTTAGTCTTCCTATTCTAGTTTGCTTTCTGTTGCTGAGCTAAAACACCAAATAAAAGAAACCTCGGGAGGGAAGGGTTTGTTTTATCTGCAAAGTTATAGTCCAGCATTGAGAGAAATCAGGAGAGGAACTCAAAGCAAGAACCCAGAGACAGGAACTAAAGCAGATACCATGCTGCTTACTGGCCTGTTCCCCATGCCTTACTCAGCCTGCTTTCTTATAGTACCTAGGCCCACCTACCCAGGGATGGTACCATTCATAATGAGTTAACCTCTCCCACATCGAACATCAATCAAGAAAATGTACCACAGGCTTGCCCACAGGTCAATCTGATGGAAGAATTTTTCCAATTGAGGTTCATCTTCCCAGATAACTCGAGCTTGTGTCAAGCTGACAAAAGTAACCATCACACCTCCCAACATTACTGTAGATGATCCTGTCTTCTCTCTAACCCCACTGATGCTCATATCCAGCCCCTCTTTCCAGTTTCACTGGCAAAATCCAATTACCACTCGTCTGGTAAAGCAGATGTCGTGGGAATCCTCCTACTCTCGGCCAGACTGAGAATGCAGAGATGACTGAGAGGCCAAAAGATGCGAGCTTATAGTCGAGTGAGGGACAAGTGATCATGAAACATTTAATGAAAACAAAAGCTCACCGTCTTCCCTGACAGGAACTGAGACAAGAGCCTCCTTATAGTTCCTACTGGTCCCAGTCTCCCCATCCACGACTCATTGTCATCATAACATTGATCAGACCACCCTATCCCACCCCCAAAAAATATCTTTCCATGTCTCTATGTTTCTTAGTAACTTCATATTTACCCCAGATCCTGGCGTACCTCCCCCCACACTGCTCAGGCCGAAGCTCGATTCTCCAGCCTTCTCTCCCACTTCCTTCCTAAAGAAATCTTGTGCTCCAATGTCATTTTCCCAATGTACATCTCACATACGTCTGTGCTGGTCTCCACAGTCCTGACCTATTTGAAATGGCTTCTTTCCCTCCCCAGGCTCTGTACACCTTCCAGGACAAAAGCGCCACCACACCATGATCTGACCTTCCTCTCACTCTTAAACTCAGATCAGGAGGAACTGACCACTACCTTTGTTGAGCTTCTATGGTTCTGTTTTTACATATGCACTGGCGGGATCCTGGGACCAGAATGATTTTTGTGCATGTTTTACCTGCCCTAGTAGAGACTGAGGGTTTTGCTCAATGTGATTTCCCCAGGACCTAGCACATGACTCTATTAGCTGAATGAAAGTCAAATGGGAGCAGAAGAGCATTGGGGACTTGGAAGGGCATCATAAAAAGCAAAGTACTATTGCTGATGATAAAGATGGGGCCCACTATTTCTAAAGAATTCTTATTAGATTGGTCAGTTCTGACCTGAGGTAGTAAAAAGGTCTGACTCATTTGTCCTTCCTTTTAAAAATATAAATAATGAATCACACATTTATTAATCTGAGTATTTCATTGTAAGCAAAGGTAGGGAAGCTTCTAGCTTCTATTCAGTGCAGTTTAGATCTGGTTTAAATGCTCCTCAGGGGAAAGATCACACTATCTTTTATGAGAAAAGATTAGACCAAATATATTTTTAATAATGTATAAATATAACTTCCCTCAACTAAAGTATATTCCTCTCAAGGATAATGAATTCTAGGGCCTGAAGAGATGGCTCAGTGGTTAAGAGCACTGACTGATCTTCTAGAGGATCCAGGTTCAATTCCCAGCAAATATACTCTCAAAACTGCCTGTTACTCTAGTTCCAGGGAATCTGATACCATCTTCTGGCCTCCACAGGCACAACTGGTACACAGACATACATACTGAGGAAACACCCATGCACATAAAATTTAAATTTAAAAAAAGCATTACTTCCCTTTACATGCTACACCAGAGCACACACATGTGCACCTGAGCACACACACATGCAAGTGCTAGTACCTACAGCCTATCACAGCGCTCAACTAAAGGGTTAAGTGTTCAATACTAGTGTATGCCCTCGCTGTGAGAACACTGAAAAATCAGTCTAGGAGTGAATCATTTGATGTCAACTCTCCTCTCACTTCTAATGACCAGGAAGGCAATACTCATTGCCTAATGGCACAATTCCCTTGGCAGAAGTCTTGTGCCTGATTTAAATGAGCTCTCTATACTGCCTGGAGAAAGGAGGGTCTTGTTCTCATGTTGTGGCCTAGGGGAATCAGTTGAAGCATATTGGCTTGTACTCTCTGCACCAAAGGATGCAAGCTCCAAAGGGGGAAAAAACACAACATGAGAGATTTTGATTAAACTTGTTTCTTTGACATTCAGCCTGGACAGATGCATTCACTGGTGATGGGAGTTGGGGGGTTGGGGTGGGGGGACTCAAGCAAGCCCTGGGAAATCAAAGACTCTCTTTCTTTCTTGTCCACTTTGAGCAATCTTTCCAAACTTGAGGGAATTACCCACTGATGTTTACATCTGCCTGTAGCTCTTCCTTTGGTAATGACCCCGCAGAAGAGACGTGGGCCTCTTATGTTTTGATCCAGAGCCATATAAATGATTGAGCGCATGAGAGATACTACACTACAAATGCTACCAAATGTAACTGCTCTGACTGGGAGGAGCAGAATGTGGCTGTGGAAGCGTGCTGGGGGCTGGTGTCCTTTGTTTTGATGGAGCTACATACAAATGCACACTTTGAAATAAGAATTCCAGTCCAGCCACAGAAAGGAAATGAGGCACAATTGCTTTCTAGCTACTCAGAGACTAGACAAGCCTGTGGAAAATGTTACTTTATTCCCTAAAACATTGTCTTCCTTTTGCAAAAAGGACCAAACAGCCGCCTCCAAACTAAATTTGTCTGGGTAATTGTAGTCTTATCCAGAACTAGCTCCTCTTTCCCAATGTACTTCTGTAGCCCTGAAAGCAGTGACAGGAACAGAGTATGGAGGACTGTGCTTATGATGTTGAGAAGAAACATTAAAATGCATCTTGGTCAAAAGCATGTGACTTTGTTTAAAAGTATTAAGTAGTTTGGTTAGCAAACCAAATTTATCTCCAAGTCTTTGCTGTGGTTTCCCAGAACTTTGGACTCTGGCATCTATGTGCACAGATGGCTCTCAATTGCATCCGAACTTGTCTTTCTCTCACAAATGGACACAGAGCTCAGATGTAGAGCTCTTGCTGCAGGTCCAGCTCCAGGCAGAGCACATAAAATATAACAAAGGTCTGTGTGACTGTGGAGGGAGAAACGTAGTTGCCCACAAAGTGAGAAGAAAGGTGACAACCTTTACCTACAACATCTCAGGACTGACTTCCTGCAAAAGTAAAGAACAATGGCACTGACCAAGATCTGAGGCAAGCCCCTAGAATCCAGGAATGGGAAAATAACGAGGCAGTTGCCCATGCTAACTGGGGATCAGAAAGGAACTGCTGTATAGCTCAAACTGCTGGACCAGCACACTCTCTACTGAGGAAAGTTTGCAACAGCTGGCTCTGTCTGCGAGTTAGAAACTTCTCTTATGGGGAGTAGCAGGTTGATTCCTTTTGATGATAAAAGCTGGGCATTGTTTTCTTCCTCTGGAAGGTTCACCTGGCAGACAGAGGTTGGGACTGCACCTACTCTTATCCCTATACCTAACCCTACCCCTATCCGCAACCCTACCTAGCATAGCCTTTCTATGCTGCTTTCAGACCCAAAGCCTGCTGCTTACATGTGCAGAGCCCAGAGCAGGCTGTGAGTAAACAGGCTAGGCAAAGGAAAGATTTGGCCATTAACCCCGGGCACAAATAGCAGCTCTGTTTAGCCTTGACAATGAGTCCTTTGCTGATAGTAACAGCACACCAAGCTTGCTTGTTTTAGTGAAGTCCATTTTCAAGGAGAGGGGTGACCCAATTAAGCAACATAACAGAGTGTCTGTGATGTCAAAGGACCAGTTTGATTGATTCTCTGCATACACGCAACTGTTTGCACTGATAATCTATGTGTGCACATAGACTTAACATGTGCATCGGAAATGGAAGGTGACAGGGCATTCTGTATGCCTCAAGTGCAGCTCTATCCTCTGAAACACGGCCAAGCCAAAAGTTGGTCTAGATTTTCAGATTTCAGCAGCTACCGAAGTCCCTTACAGTCTTGTAGATTCACCCTGAACTACTACGCCCATTTCGCAGAATTGTTAGAGGAGAGTGAGGAAGAGCCAGACTCACCACCGTAGCTTTGCCACATTCTGTTCACTCAGGGTAAAATAAAATATAATTGTTTAACATTTCAAAAGCAAATAAAAGTACTTAAATATTTTGCAATTTGCAACTTGAAAAGAAAGCAGTAATGGGTTTCCAAGTGTGTGTCTTTACTTTGAATGAACTGTTTAGTTTTCATGGTTCCATTGGCAATAAAAGACCAGCTCTGCATCAAAAGCCTTCAGGGAGGAGTTTCCATTTGGAGGACAGTGAGATTGCCAATAATTTTTATTTTTTTTAAAAAAAAGTAAACGCACTAGACTGTATTTCCAGATATGGGTTATTGCCTATTATCTCAGGTAATAATTATTTTGTGTATCTTCTTAATATAGGCAAATTACAAAATATTTATTCACTATACTCCAGAAAGAATTGAAGTGATTCGAAGATCAGGGGCCTCCAGAATATTTTAATGAACATGTTTCCATTATCCTCTGTGCTTGTTCATTTTGTTGGAAGAATGATTCATTCATTTCAAAATTGGCAACTTAAACAGCAGCAAATTCTAATTTCCCCTTCACAATGCGGAGTCAGTTTGTTGGGCTTCTTGGGCTTTGAGGGCCCTTTTGTGGCTCCCTTTCCTTTGACAATAGCACCCTCTGCCGGCTTCTATAATTCATCACCAGTAATGGAATCGACCCAAATTGCAGAGGCCTCCCTGCAACATAGCACCCAGCAGGACATGATTCATAAATCAGTTTTCCATCCTGTTGATTCATTACCAGATATATTTTTTTCTGTAAAACAGCCCAGCTCAAGGAAGTCATCAGGAATTCAGAAACTTCAAAAATTATCTTCTTTTAATTACTCATCTCTTTGACCTTTTTCTTCTTATTGAGCAAGGTCAATGATATTTATTGTCACTTAAAGTTAAACTGTATTAGCTTCCAATTGATTTTTAGTTTGCAAGGACCAGTCATCATTGCCAAGAGGCTTCAGAGTTGATATCTGTTATGTTCCTCAGGTATGACACCGAGGGACATCTGACCAATGCAACGTTTCCTACTGGAGAGGTCAGCAGCTTCCACAGTGACCTGGAAAAGCTGACAAAAGTGGGGTTAGACACTTCCAACCGCGAAAATGTCCTCATGTCAACCAATCTGACAGCAACTAGTACTATATACATTTTGAAACAAGGTAAGTGGTTTTCCCAATTTCACCTGCTTTTGTCGCCAACCAAATCTGGGCTCTCTCTTACTAGCGAACTGAATTCCCTCTCTGATTGAGAAGATGGCTTCTTCCTCCCATTTTCCAGTGGAAACAGACAAATTCGGGCTTTTTATAAGTTCACGTCTCTACTTTGGGCCACAATCTCTGTGGGAGTAATGAGGTTACATCCTGCCAAGTCTGATCTCCCATCAAGTCATTTCCCAACAGCCAGGCATTTGTAAAGTTCTTTTAGGGTTTCCTAGGTTGGAGGACAATAATAGAGTCTCTGCCCCATCTGAGCTTAGCATCCTAGATCAGATCTGACACGGATGAGTAAAAGGGCAAATTAGGCAGTGCAAGGAAGAAAACAAGTGGTATTAAAAGCACACTCTACACAGAGAGGAAAATATAAAGAATTGAAGAAAAAATATTATTTTGAAAGAATGTGTTAGGGGCTATAGGGGAAGGAGACAAAGAAAGGGCTTTCACGACCTTGTAATTAGAACTCACTCTGTTGCTAGGCTGGGGGGGGGGGGCACTTCACTCCAAAAGAAACAACACCAACTTCTCTTTTGTGAGCTAAAGGTGGCTATGATGCCATCCCCGTGTGGCAAGATGCTAAGCTGAATTTCCTGCTCTTCTCATTCTAGCTCCCAGCATACCAAACTAAGAGAGCAAATACAACAAGTCAGAGAGGGAGTCTGGGAGGGAATGCTTTTCAAAGGAAACAGACAACAAAACAGAAGCGACCAGCCTACAGAGTTGAGACAGCAGTCTTTCATTCTGCTCACAAGATATACCCCAGCTGTGAAAATAGCAAGACCCGAATTGGGAGAGAATGTATTCAACTGTCCGAGTAGCGGTCTAGCCCAGAGTGCAGTTAGGCCCCCAGTGCCCCATCTGCTCAGCCCTTCCCAAGTGTATCTTCTGAAGCTAAACTTCTCTTCTCTTCCTGCTGCTTCCCCTCCTCCTCCTTCAACTTGACACCTCCTCCCACCCCCCTCCCCTCTCCCTCATTTGCTCCTCTGTCTACAGAAAATACTCAGAGTACCTATCGGGTGAGTCCAGATGGTTCTCTTCGTGTCACCTTTGCCAGTGGGATGGAGATCAGCCTCAGCTCAGAGCCCCACATTCTGGCAGGGGCTGTCAACCCCACTCTGGGCAAATGCAACATTTCCTTACCTGGAGAGCACAATGCAAACCTCATTGAGTGGAGGCAGAGAAAGGAGCAAAACAAAGGCAACGTTTCAGCTTTTGAGAGAAGACTGAGGGTAAGGCCAAGGGCAAGTTCGTGGGTTCCCTCAGAAAGTGAAGAGCCTCCCGAAACTGAAGTCTCACTTCCTCAAAGCTTTTCTGGGTGACTGGCTAGCTTATATGATATACTAATTCAAGAGAGAGTGCTAATGGCTGATAATGGTCCAGTATCCTTAAATGTGCATCCTAATAGCAGATTTCCTTGTCATTAGCCAGCTAAAGTGCTCTAATAGTAGCAATTTCAGGCACCAAAAAAGTCTGGCTGGAGAAATATGGTAAGTCAAGAAGCCCTTCGGTACCCATCGCAGACTGCCCTGGAGATGCTCATTAGAATCCTCAAGTTAAGCCAGATTTCCAATTTTTGGGTAGAGAGAGAGAAGGATGTGAGTCATAAGGCACAATTTAGACATAAGCAAGATGGGAGGGCAAAGACCATGAATTATTTCGCTGTCATAAATACTTCACTAGAGCCATAGGAGCAAAGAACTGGAAGTGCGACTGAGCTGGGGGACTCAGACAATCTTGTCTGAGGGAACTGAAAGCTTTGGGGGTTTTCCAGTCTTTACCAAACACACAGTTCCTTAACAGTAAAACCAAGACCTGCCAGGAAGCATAGAAAGGCTGCAAACACCATAGCAGCCTCTCTGCATGTCCTTTCTTGAACGTTAACCAATGTTACAATGACGTGACCAGATTTCCAAAGACAGTAGCCTTCAGTGTCAGCATCAGGACAACTGCCAATCGGCAGGAAGTATTCGTTATTGAGGTCAAGCCTCAAAGCAACCGAATCCCACCCAGGGTACAGAGAACACCTGCATTCTCTTCAGTCACTGTAAAAGAACTCGGGCAAATTGAATGCTGTAGAAACACAACCACCAACCATCGAGCTGCAGAGTGAAGCAGGGAAACCAACCAGTCATATGGCTTGGTGCAGGAAAAAAATCTACAAGTGTGCTTGCTTTTTAATCAGCTCTGCTGATGGCACATAGAAGCAGTCTTTAGCAGTTTGGGGTTTTGTTGTTTTTTTTTTTGTCTTTTTAATAATAGCTACTGAAGCTATTTAGATGAACAAGTCAACTTGTATGTTTCAATTCTATTGATCAGCCTGTAATAGAACATTTGCCAGCTAAGCCACTGAATTGATAAGTGAATCCAGTCTAAATACTCAAAGTTCTAGATCTGTATAAAAGTCAGCATTTATGTCTGAGTTATTAAAAAAATGGGGCAATCAGATGACTTGCCTTGATACCCAGGGTTTTTTTCTTTTTAATTTTTTTTATTTTAAATTTTGTTTCCATTTTACAGACTAACCATAGTTCCGCCTCCCTCCCCTCCTCCAGTTGCTCCCACCTCTCGCCAACCCATCCCCCATCCACTGCAGGAAAGGGTAAGGCCTCCTGTGGGGAGTCAGCAAAGCCAGGCATATTAAGCTGAGGCAGAACCAAGCCCCCCCCCCTGCATCAAGGCTGAGCCAGGCATCCCACCATAGGGAATGGGGTTCAAAAATTCAACTCGTGTATCAGGATAGATCCTGGTCCAACAGACCAAGCTACACAACTATCCCACATGCAGAGGGCCTAGTTTGGTCCCAGGCAGGCTCCCTAGCTGTTGGTTTAGAGTTCCTGAGCTCCCAGGAGCTCAGTTCCCCCTTGCTCATATAATCCCTCCTCCCTCTCTGTAATTGGACTCCCAGAGTTTAGCCTGGTGCTTGGCTGTGGAACTTTACATCTGCTGATGAACGTTCTGTGATGACAGTTAGGAAATCATTTACACAATGGAGTACTACGCAGCTGTAAAAAACAATGACATCATGAAATTTGCAGGCAAATAAATGGAACTAGAAAAAAATTCATCCTGAGTGAGGTAACCCAGACCCAGAAAGACAAACACAGTATGTACTCATCCATAAGTGGATACTAGATGTAAAGCAAAGGATAACCAGACTATAACCCACAGCTCCAGAAAAGCTAGGTAACAAGGAGGACCCTAAGAGAGGCACATGGATTGCCCTGGGAAGAAGAAATAGACGAGATCTCCTGAGTAAACTGGGGTTGTGAGGAGGGGGTAGTGGCAAAGAGAAGGGAATAGGGGAGGGGAACAGAAGCGAACTGGTGGTTGAGTGGAGGGAGGGACAGAGTGGGAGAACAATGAAAGATATCTTGATAGAGGGAACAATTATGGGATTAGGGAGAAACTTGGTGCTAGGGAAATTCCCAGGAATCTACAAGGCTGAGCCCAACTAAGCCTCCTAACCGTAGTGGAGAGTGTGCCTGAACTGGTCACCTCCTGTAATCAGATTGGTGGATAGTCAATTTGATGACTTGTTTAAAAATGTTGTTTAATTGCAGCAGCAGTGGCAATGATAGTGGTGGTTTGGTGTTTTTGCGTTTGTTTTTGAGACAGGATCCCTTCCTGTATCCCAGGCAGGGCTTCAAACTCATGATTCCCCTACCTCAACCTGAGTACTGCAATTAAAGGCATGGGCTACCCACTAGCTTATTTTTATGATGTAAAATGAAAAGGTAGTGCTATAATAAGGTAAGAATTCTCTACAAATGGCTTATCGTAATAATGATTGATCATAGAAAAATTGAGCTTTTAGTTCCTCTCCCAACTTATGGGCTCAATAAAATATTATGAACCAAATCAGAGAAAGTGTAATTTGGGGATTTTTTTTTTTATTCTTTAGGATAACCCATTCTCTACTATGTGACCTTGGGATTTTCTAAGATGACCCACTCTTGGTTCTCTCCACCACATTCAGATAATAGAAAGAAAATATCAACTGTAATTTATACCTTATACCCCAATATTTTCTTACTTTTGAAAAGCTAATATTATAAAACATTTAAGGTTCAGTAAATGCTAATCATAAACTGAGCCACATTCTATCCTGTGGTTGAGTTAAATGGATTTGAAGACTGAATTGGGAGTCCAACAAATTCCAGGCCTTTTTCCCTATGTAACTTCTAATGTACTCCCTGAGGTCTTGGAAATGAAGGATTGGGCCCTTATTGGCTAGGTGATGTGACTGTGCAGGTCCCTAGAAATCTAATAACAGTCTTTTACATAGATTTAGTGCCTCGCAGTTAACAAAATGCTTTCACGGCCAGAATTTCATTTGACCACCACAGCCATCAATTGTAGTTATTCCCAATTTACAGATAAAGACACCAAGGCCCAGAGAGGTCAAGTGATTTGCCCAAAGTCAAATAGCTATTAAGGCTCAGATCTAGAGTTAAAACGCAGGTCTTCCCCTGGTATGGCACTATTTCCACTGCATCATGCCATGCTGCCTTGTTCCTTAAAATAATTAATCTATAAATCATCGCCCCACTCAGTCCAGCCACCTTGGCAGAGCCTGACTCCTCATTTCAATGCTGACAAAAGGAGACAAATAATCGACTCTAATGTACTGGCAAGTGTGGGTGGTTCAGGACAACTGGCTGGCCTCCAGGCAAAGAGAGCATGAAGGAGACAAAAGGAGGAGAAAAGCTGTTTATCTGGTTAATCCTGCCCTCCCCATTCATAGGACTTGCTGTGATGCTTCCTTGGTTTGCCCAAGTCAGACATGAAATGGAATGCCTAGTAGGATGAACGCCATCCCAAAAGACAGGTGTAGAAGCAAACATTCTTTGCCCACTGATATTCTTCTATTTTGTTTTGTTTTTTGAGACAGGGTTTCTCAGTAGCTATGGAGCCAGTCCTGGAACTCCTCTATAGAACAGGCTGACCTCGAAATCACAGAGATCCGCTTGCCTCTGTCTCCTGAGTGCTAGGATTAAAGGCATGTGCCACCAGTGCCCAGCACCCACTGATATTTAGTTCAGCGATAGTAACCCTTCACTTCTGATAGGTTTGCAAGGGGCCAGCTGATGACAATGTCCTCTTTTTCTAACTAAATATGTAGTGACCCACTTGTAAGTATACCTGTAAAGAGCAGGGGTCCCTGGTGCTCTCAGGTACCAGAATGTCACAACTGAATCATTCGTTTCTCCAGCCGAAGCTGCTGCTCCAGAACATGAACAGGTAGGATTACAAGAGAGGTGGAGATTGCAGTTCACAAAGTCACAGGACATAGAAACGCTTGCCATACTGTGAGCAATGGGACACCTCTGAAAAGTCACTCGCATAATTTGTAAATGTGCTTGGGTAGCAGCTCATAAAACACTAATTGCGCAGGCACAAAGTGACAGCTTCATTTAAAGGTCCATTTGGTAAAATGATGGACATCACATGTTCCAAACCCTACCCAACATAGTCCCAGACTTTCTAGCTGGAAAGAAAATCAGGAGAAGCACACCCTTTTTAAAAGATGAAAACAAGAATTCTTTTCCTCCAATGATCAGTGGGGATTTTTTTTTTCATGCACACAAAGTCAAGGTGAGGGAAGCAAAGTGTTGGGAAACATGATATCATGTGTAGCCTGCTCGGGCCAGGGATCTGTTAGCACTGCCATCCTTCACGGCTACCACTAAGGGAAATAAATCACATTAATATCCTGAAATTTCATGTATTTAAAAAAAGTCTATTTCCCCAATCGTGAGTTGTGTCTGAATCATCTTCCCCATAAAGTGCTTTTGCATCCAACCCATGTATCTTCTCATCTGCTGTATCAAGCTGTCCCCAGAAATACATTTCCCTGGACAATAGAGGAATTAGAGGCCAGATAACAATGGAGCCAATTGCCAACAAATTGAACAATCACCAAAGCAAACTGCTTTAGGAGCGACAACCAGATTGCACGTAGCTGTGTCTGTGAATAACCATGTCATATGAGACTTCTCCCAGCACTGGATCCGAGAGTTCTTTATAAGATTTCATAGAGTGAGCAGCAAAGTCCTGGAACTACAGCCTCCTTTATTTTCTTTATTTATTTTCTGGAAACAGGATTTAAAACCAAACTTATAAAATCCAATAGAATGATTATATATTGACAAGCAAAATGAAGCAAAGCCTAACACCCTCTCAGGAGATGTTTCCTCTGTTTAAAAATAACTGAAAAGGGCAGATGGTGTGTGTGTGTGTGTGTGTGTGTGTGTGTGTGTGTGTGTGTGCGCGCGCGCGCGCGTGCGTGCGTGTGTGGTGTGTATTGTGCATGTGTATGTGTATGTGGAGATAAGAGATCAACAGATCAGCCTCTGGTGTTATTTGTTATTCTCAGAAGTCATCTACCTTGGTTTTTGAGACAGTCCCTCAATGGAACCCAGGGCTTGCCAATTTGGCTAGGCTTGCTAGACAGCCAGCAGAAGGGAACTTCATGTCTCCATTTCTCCAGCTCTAAGATTGTAAGTGCACACTGCTTTTACATGGGTGCTAGGGATCGAACTCAGGTCCTCATTCTTTTGCAGTAGGCAATTTACGACCCAATAGCCTCCAAAATGTGGGGTTTTTTTATTCAGCATGTGAATATTCATATGTGGTCTAAAATTTTAAAGTGGAGAAAACTCTTGCTGAAACCCTGATTTCCAAGCTGGCAAACAGTAGAGAATTGGAGACTAAGCCCAAAGCCTAGTAGAATTTACTTCTGTCCTCAGAAACGACCTGACAGAGCCATAGCTGTAGGCTTGGTGTTCTCATTTCTCACTGTTTTAACTTCCTTCTCACCAGGTTTGCTGAAGACATTCATTTTGTGAAAAGTTATATAAGGAGCTGCTTAGAGATATATTAACCCACTTTAAAAATGTACCTGCAGTCTTCTGGGTTTCTGTTCCCCAGCTCCAAAGAGTAACCTGAAGACAGGAAATTTCAGACACCAAGACGGATGGGCGTTTGGGAATGAGGAATTTCTTGGAATCTTCAAATCATAAAAACTACTGCTTTTTGGTCTTAAAAAATGTTATACTAAAATAAATAGGATGAAAGTATTGTTTCATATATGACTTCACCTATGCATAAGCATTAATGAGTTGCTTTAATTTTTAAAATGTGTTAGACTACACAGATGAACTAATCAACAAGAAAGTCCTTAAATAGGAACGAGTTAATATAGAGCAAAAGGCTAAATGATATGCTCAAGTTCAGGTGAGAAGAATAAAAAAGATTGTGAGAAAGAACTGGCATGCTAAGATTTGGCAATTTCCTATCCCCAAATGAGGCATATATGCACCGTGTAGTCTCTTTTAGTAGTAGTAATATTACCACTAACCATAATGACAACAGCATTTGTGGGGGCCTCTCTAGGTATATCACCATATATTAGCTAACTCACCTTTCATAAAATTTCATCAGGTGGGGTTTTGGTTATTTCCATTTTACAGATAAGAAACGGAGGTTGCGTGATTATTAAATGGTAGTGTCAGGATTTGAAGCCAGGAAGGCTGGCTCCATACATCTGAGCATCTCCTAAGTTCTCTTCGAGCACGAAAATTTTGTGGATTGACAAGACATAGAGAGTATCTTGGGAATAAAAATGAAAAAAAAAGGGACAAAGAAAAGGGGAATTGTAAATGGCTATCCCGGGCTAGTGCTAATGCTGAAAATGTGCTGTTTCCATTTATAGACAACTCTAAAATGAAAGCAGACCTGAGTAACCTTTTGATTGTTAAACTGGAGATATCAGTAGAACATAAAATCTGTTGAATTAATGCACTGATTGATCTTTAAAAGTCCAATACTAATTACCTTAAAACTAGTGAGAGTAGAAGAGTGTGTGCTACCTTAAAATCAGCTGTGAATTTTCTGTGACTTTATAAAGATGCAATGCGGTACACCTTCCAAGCGGCGATGCTGTTTGGCCTGTCTCTTATTCACCTTCTGTCTTCAGCAAAATTTAACAGGTAATTAGGTTGTATTATGACCTGAAATGTTAGTCTCCTTGACAGTCTTCTCTTCCTTGTAGAAGAAAGAAAAATAAACTGTCATGATTGTAGCTCTGGGGTGTGTGTGTGTGTGTGTGTGTGTGTGTGTGTGTGTGTGTGTGTGTGTGGTGAGTTAAAGCATAGATTTCCTTTTGTGTAGAGCACAGCTATTAAATATCTCCAGTTGTCCACAGATCAATCTAATATAGCGTTATCCTACTATCTGAAAGCAGTTACATATGAAGAGTGGAGGGAAGGTTATCTCTTAACTAATTAAAACCCAAACTCTTAAGAAAAGTCAGAAAGTAGAGATAAAGGACAGTTGCCTCTCAAGTCCCCTCCTCCTGCCATTCAACACACCCCATACCCTTGCTAGACACTTTCGGTTCTGCTGACAATGCTATGCACTGCTCACCAGAGTGCATTCTCCCTTTCCTCTCTGGCTCAACTGTAAACAAAAAGCAAGCCCCTTTCCTTAGTACAGTTGGGAAAAGAAAGCCTGTTTGGAAACCAGAGGGTGCACACAGCATATGCACATCTTCCTCTATCTAAAAAAAAAAATCAGCATGCCCATCTTTCTTTCTGCAAAATACTGTGCAGCAGTGACCAAATTCAAAGGTCTCACCCAGTGTACAACTGTCCAAAAGGTGTCCTTTATAACTTGGGACTATTCTCACACTCTCTTTTCCAAGAGAGGAATCACTATAGATTGTTTGGAAATACAATAGAAATAAGAATTGTTGGCCCACGCCTGGCTCAAGACCTGTTGTCATAGAGAAGAGCAAGCATGTGTATGAATATGGATTGTTCCAACCTTACCCATGACCCGAGCAGAGCAGTCAGTGGCAGTCAGCCTAGTTCTGATGCCCACTTTAGAGGCTGGAAGCACATAGGTACCCTGGCCAGAGGTTAAAGAAGGCTCACCTGAAAGCAATTAGCTTGCAGCTCCCTTCTGTGTGGTTTACACAGAGAATGAGTAGGGAAACCTATGGCACATTTTATTCCTTCATCCCTTTCAGCCCCTGCTGAATTTTATTTTAACTTCCAAGCCCAACTTTGAAACTAGAGTTTCAGGAGCATTGCTATTGCAGCACTGGAATATCAGAGTGCATTATTCTCAAACAGAGGGGCACTGCTACAGAAATCCTGGCAGGCAGAGAAAAGCATTAGACAGAGTCCTCCTCTGATTGACTTCATAGTGTATTTTCAACACAGGCCATTACTCGTGGCATCATAATGACTTGATTAAGAAATGTATTCTTGAGTAGTAAGCTTCATCTCTCAAACAAATAAAACCACAAATTTGGTTGAACTGAAAATCGCTTGCTACTTTGGCTCTTTAACTATCATTATAACATAAATTGTAATAGTTATGACTATCTCTGAGAGTCTGTGGGGATTTTGCAGCTGTTGTAAATAAATGGCATTACAGTTGAAGATATGTGACTATAAAACCACAGGAAAGGTAGTTGAAGAAAGAACACCTGGCTTCCTACAAGCTTCCAAGCCCTGAATATCACAAGACAGGAACTGTGTGCTTTTAGATGAACCCGGCAGGGTAGTGTATATTTTTGCAATACAACACTGTGCACATTTACTACAGACAGTTTAAAAAACTCTTAAGTCCCAAATCTGTCCCTAGGGTAGTTGAGTTATACCTACTCTCAAAAACAAAGAGCACTTTTACAAAATAATTTAAGTATTGCAAAACAATTTGGTCTTCTGATAGAATTCACAGCATGTTATGTTTGGATCCTTTTTGCAGAAATTCAAAATCAAGGGCAAATATTATTAGCCTTGACCAAGAGATTATGAAACAGAGACCAAAGCATGTTTTCAAAGACCAACTTCCACATTCTGGTAGAAAATTTGGCAAATATGAACAGATGATCCATGGAAGACAAACAAGTGGTCAATAATTTTTTTAAAAAAAAGTTCAACCTCATGCTCATTACCAATTGAATAAATGCAAATTTGACAATAAAGTACTGTTCTCTCACTCTCCTACTTGGAAAATTTCACTACCGATGTTCCTAAGGAAAGGATGAGATTGGCTCTATGAACAAAGTTATATGAATTTTGTGCTATCTTGTGCATAATTCAGTAATCTCTCAAATCACACCTGGAGTATTTTATCTGGAGTCATATATTACAAAAATTTTGCTTATAAAGATATATGTTGTAGAAATATTTATTTACAAAAATGTTCAACAAATCATAAGGTACAAGAAAAAATGAAAACAAGAATGCTAATTTCCAACTATGGGAGAATGAAAACAAGCATTTATTATGTAGTAAAATATTATACAACCATTGAAAGCCATATTCCAAGAATACATATTAACGCAGGAATGATAGAAATAAAATATTAGATGAAAAAGAACACAATGCTAACTGTCATGCTAGTTATATGTATTTAAATGTATGAAAAATTGTACCCCCAGAGAAAGGTAATGGGAGGAAACAGAGTAAAGTATTAATAGAAACTGTCAGATCATGATTTTCCCTACACATTTCTATATTTTCCAATGTAGGGAAACTTTGAAAATAAATTATCCCTTTATACTCAGAAAATATGCATGGAGCTGGTAATTTTTGAGAAACAAAATATCAAGTTACTTAGGAAAGACACGATTCTGATATAAGAATGGGCACTTTGTAGTCATTCAGGCTACTGAGATAAAAACTCTATCTGAAGTTGAAACCTTTATTCTTGAGATACTATAAAAGTTTCATTTTCGGGTTTCAAGGGGGTGTGGTAACCAACTAAGATTATATCCCAATGTTTATGTATCTGCTTATAAAATTTTAGTAGGTGCATAGTTCATAAATTTCACTTAAAGAAATTCTTGACCAAAGTTAAATGTTAACATAGGACTGGAGAGATGGCTCAAAGGTTAAGAACATTTATTCCTCTTGCAGAGAACCTGAGATCAATTCTCAGCACTCATAGGGTGGCTCACAGGCATTTAGAACTCTCAGGCACTCATGTAGTTCACATTCATACACATAGAGTAAATAAATCTAAACAAAAGGTTTTAAAATTTAGCAAAGTTTAGTTGAATGAACTAATGGATTAGTTTAGTGTGATTGTATTTAATAGAATCAAACTCTAATGTAGATTTTTGTTGTTTTTCTTTTATTTTTTGCTCATATCTCATTAACCAGAAATTTAACAACCTGTATTGGGATCATGCTGACAATTCTTGCCCATATAAATGTTTTACACCAAGCTGAAACTACCTTGTCACTTGATACATGAGCCTAGTCATAGGCCTAATTAGAGTAAGAGAAGTGATCATTGTATTATGTATTTTTAAAATAGTGATTACTGTTGTTCTACAGTTTCCTAAGAGCCTGTATATGTGGAGTCACTTATATTTTTAGCAAAACTCTGGTATATAAAGTGATAATATTCCTCCCATTTCACAGATACTAAAATTTAGAATCAGGTGGGAAACAACGCCTGGTATGCAGACCAGTAACTAATTGGTTCATTTTTTCAATACTTCTCAAACTCTTTCCTTTCTTGTTCTTACCTTCAATTCTTCCAGATACACTAGGACCTTCTCTACCCAAATCACAGCATTACCTATGAAAATTAGGTGACGAGTACATATGGCTCAACAATTTTTCAATTTCATGTGTTAAATTAGTTCAAAATAATGTTATCTTTATAATGAGGCGAAACACCTACAAAAACTCAAAGTTAATCACACAAACTAACTAAAATTAAGTCTTTTTTAAAAAAAAAAAAAAAGTTCTTTCCTCAAGTTCTACCCACCTTTCTTTGAGAGTTCTGTTTTCTTCATGAACTCAACTCTCTTAATGATTAAAACCAAGAACACTTTCTCTGGGAACACACACAAAATAAGTTTCAGTGCTGTGCTTTCTGAATGATTGTGTCACAATCAGGAAAGCATAGCAGAAGTTATGATGGGTTTGCCAAGCACGGACATTCCTAGACGAAAACTGGAAATGTGGGTCACTCGTCTAGTTGCTTTGAAAAGCCGCCAAGTGGTTTTGCTCAACTTTAATTGTTTTAGTAAGCCATTTCATTGCCTGGATCACTCAGTTGGACCTAGCTGGATTTCATCGAAGCCAGGCATCACTGAGTGTTGTCATTGATAAACTCGTAGCCAGGGTCCCTTGAATGGAGTTCACTCTAGTCAACTGTAAGGTTTCAAGGTGCTTGCAAAGAATACTAGCAATAGCCTGTGGCCCGAATTAAGGCAAACTGAAGTTGTTTTTGAACTTGAAGTCAAATTTATCTTCTTTCTTTAACCAGAAAGTAACATTACACTTGCTATCAATGCCACCATGTTTACCTGCCAGCCTCACGTGAAAATGTGGTTGTGTGTGGTTCCCTCACTAGATACTCTGAGTTCCATTATGACTTAAAGTTCACTGAGTCTTGATATACAGGGAAATCTAAAGCAGTAAATCCTTCATAAATGGAATGGACCTCATTGTATTCTTTTTTGTTGAATTGTAACTCCAGACTTTCAAGCCACTGGATTCATTACAAAGTAACCAACCCAGGAAACCCATTCTAACTCATAGAAAATAAGATCGTGTCGTTATTGAAAACTGTAGTGGCTCACTTGAGTCTTTAGTTGGAGAAAAACAGTCCTCAGCCATATGATGAAGGTCAAGATTTTATCATTATCAGGCACTTTCCCAGGAGATAAAGCATAGCATTGTCCTTCCATAGCTGGTACATGCTGGTGAGAAAATAAAGATAACTGTGAGATGAAGAATATGAAACAATTCAGAGTCAGAGGTGAGGGGTCGCCATCACCAGAGAACTCAGAAAAGCTTCATGATTCTCGATGCACTAGATTAAGAATCAAGGCAGTACATAAACTGTATTTCATCTTTTTTTTTTGTAGGCCCATAATAGAAACCTACTCTCCATAGATTTTGATCATATGACCCGCACGGGAAAGATCTATGACGACCATCGAAAATTTACCCTTCGAATTCTTTATGACCAAGCTGGTAGACCTATTCTGTGGTCTCCTGTAAGCAGATATAATGAAGTGAACATCACATATTCACCTTCGGGATTGGTCACATTTATTCAAAGAGGAACCTGGAACGAAAAGATGGAATATGATCAGAGTGGAAAAATAATCTCAAGAACTTGGGCTGATGGAAAAATTTGGAGCTATACCTACTTAGAAAAAGTAAGTATGTGGAAGGGAAATGAATAAGAATATTGAAGGCGGCCCTAAGTACCCAATTTTATGAGAACCTTTTCAGGAGAAAAGTCTGTATTCTCATTGTATAAATAACAAAAATCCACTGTGAGCCTGTAAGGATGGGCTGTTTTTCAACTGAAAACATCCCCATCCCCACCCTCTGCCAAGTACTTTTTCAAGCTGACGTCAGGGTAATGGCTTGGCTTTCTACTCATTTGAACATATTTGTTCATTCCACTGAAAAGGTATCTGTATTATTATGAAAGCTCATACTGAGAGAAAATAGCTAGCAAATTCCAGCACTCTGTGTTAATGTTTCTCTGCTCTGGTAAAAGGCCTCTTACCCAACAAATAAGAAATTCCTTTTATGTGTGTGAGTGTGTAGCCAGTGAAATTTTTGTTGTACACATTTGAGGGCTAATTCTCAAAAGTCATTAGCCTGAGGGAGCAGTGGCAGAGATTACTAATTGGTAATAGTCTTTTGTGTGCTAAGCCTTCAACAGCATCCATAATGGGAACTTGTGCCCTCTGTCTGGAAGAAAAAGGATTATAATCCCACCACACGAAACATTGGTGAAACACTAGCCCCTACACAGCAGAATAGTTTCTCCTCCGATCATTACCAGTAGACAATAAGAACAATTAACCTTCATCCGCCATTGCCATATCTGATCTCCTCCTGAGATATGAAGTCTTTTCCTCTGGATTCAGTCATTTCAACTGAATTTATCATTCCTGAATTCATTCCTAGGAAAAGTAAAGGCTATTTTCCCCCAGGAAAATTCAAAGGCAACCAATTGCAAGATTACCCACAGGATCTCTTAGAAGTATCACGAGAGCTTATGGCGCACGTGGCAGAAAGAGGACAATCTGTGAGCTTCTGATATAACCCCAAAGTTTGGTTCTCAAAAGGCGCTGGCACCTGTAGCTCCATGTCATCGTCCAGTTAGTGGACTACATCCCAGAGTCAGTTGATGAAGAACTCCCCATGTCAGGACAAAGCAAAGTTTGCTTAGGAGCAAAAGGAAGAAGAGGTGATAGTCCTCTGCCTTTTCTATACTCCCTGGGTCCGTCCTTCCCTTCTGGGAAAGCTTTCAGGATGTGTAATCTGTATCCTACACAGGGGAAATCTGTGTCTCACAGAGCAAATCTTTCTTCTTTTGAATCTCAACAAAGAATGACTTGGAAAATCCTGTGGCTAAAGTCTACAGTGTCTAAAGCAATCAAACATTAATTGAATTCAAATATTTGGTAGCATCTATACATAGTCAAAATATTTGATAAGGCATCATTTATTGCTAAATTTGCTACATATGTACATTTTAAGAGATATGTATTTTAAGACCTGCATATTTTTTAAAATATGATGCCCCTGACTCAACAGTTCTCCTTGCACAGCTCCTCTGTGTGACTTGAGAGGTAGCCAGTAGTCCTTAGGGCACCCAGGAGGTTATTGCCTCAAGAGGGCCAGAATGAGCAAATTGCCTGAAGACAGTAACATCTAGGCCTCCTAAGACTCTTCCTGTGATGCTGTTTATATAATAAGAAAAACATCTATTGAAAACTTAAAATTCCGTTCCACGTGCAGTTTTCTCTGATAGCAGTGAGGAGATATGGTCTCTCTTTCTCAAAGTAACTGTTTATTTCATCCAATTTCCTTCTGGAATCACACAAAACAAACTTCATATCAGTTCTCTTTCTATAAGGTAAAATATTTAGTGGGCAACGGTTCCATCAAGCGAAACAACATAAAAGCACAGCGTGGGAGTATGTCCCTATATTCCCGGCCTTAACGAGGTAGAACCCAAGGGCTTCACAAATTCAAGGCCCCTGTGTGACCCTTTCTCAGAAATATGCAAAAAGGGAGCAGAAAACCCGGATGTATTCCTCATCTAGAATAATGTTGAGAGAAACTTCAATGATTTCCAATTGTTTACTGACCAGTGAAACAAGTCATTTGGCCTTTTAGTTATTGTGCCTTTTTTTCATGTGTAATTTATTCTTTAAATAAAAGGCTCACCACTTGTTTAAGCAATTATAGTGTACAAAAGTCCAAACCTACAAAATACATAATTATGGAATGCTTTCTTACTTACAAAATGGCTGCATTCATAAGATTTCTAATATCATCCATATTCTTGCCTTAATTTCCTAATTCATACTGAAATTGATTTTAGTATATTATTGTCACCAGTGATAAGCAACTAATTCACTGGATAAATGCACGGCTTAAATGAAATAATGTAATACAAAGCACAAAGATAGATAATTGAAAATAACTAGGGCTTGCTTCAACTTGATGGTAAATCAAAATAGGAACAAACAAAAGAAAAAGAGGAAAGGAATAAAAGAAAGGAATCTGAAATTTTTTTATTCAAAGGAAACTAAAGAAAGATGGTTGGATTTTATATACTTTTTCAGGAGCTTGCTGTTCTGGGGCTCCTTTTGGTCTTCCTAATCCTGTAGTTTAACATGGACTTTGCTACCACATTCGTTCAAGGAGACAGGAGAAGGGCAGGGATGAAGGTATTACTTCTTGTAGTACGTAGTAAGAATGATCAAAATTTAAAATCTCTTTTTTTTACTCCCAAATACTCCGGCATTATGTCTACAAGGTCTCTTGCCATGCTGACACCATGATTTATTGAAAATCAGAATCATACTTTTTTGCCTTAGCATAAAATAATGTTGTAAAAAATCGTTTGACTTTCTCTAGAGTAGGTGAAAGTTAAACATCATTTTGTGAACGATGCTTTGTACTCATTAGGAGAAAAATAATTATTTGGCTAAGGATTGTGGTTTCTTAAATAGTCTCTTCGCTATTAAGAAAATCAATTATTATTTCTTAGTTTTTCTGCATGTAGTCATTAATTTTCTGCCTAGATTTATGACACTTCTCTATGTTAATTATATTTTGAAGACCGGTGCAGCTAAGTTTGTATTATATCTAATGTAAATCTTTCAATTTTCTAAAAATCATTCTTACAAGCTCCATTTTTAAAATGCACTTAAATATATTTTATAATCATTTAATAAGATGGTTTAGTTTTGCACATTTACACAAAATTGCCTATTCGGGGTTGTTTTCAACGCCTCACTGCAGAGACAGAGCACAGTCTTGGGCTTGCCTTCCCAAGTAGCCCCACACTGCCCTCTGGTGGTTTTGTGAATACTATACCTTTTCAAATGTTTACTTTCATTTCTAGTCTTTTTCAAATAAGTTTCCAGTCATGATTGCTCTCCTTTATTTTCCTTCACAAAGGTTTCTTTTACGGTATACTAATCCATTAAAAAGCAAAATCCTCCCACTCTATTATTCGGACTAATAAGTAATGGCTTTTTATCCAGCAGTAGCACGGTGGACATTGGATAGACTCACAAGCATTGTTTTGGAACAAACTGATAATAATACCAATCCAAAGTGGAAAAGGCAGCCAAATAGAGCTAAACGGTATTGTGACAACAAAACAATTGCATTCAGGGGATTGCTAATCATGTCTTCCATGTTCTTTTTTTTATCATTAGCAGGAAGTTTTAAAGCAGACTTTGGAGGGTGGGGGCTTTGGAGGCAACTCAGAGTCAGTACCATAGAGGCCAGAGCTCAGGCACTAGTTTGCTATAGACTAGAGGAAACAAACAGGGAAAAGAGTACAATAACAACACAGTGTAAATTTTTGGCAAAGCTAGCACAAAGGCTGGAACAGGCAGGATGCTACAGGATAATGTGTGGCAGCCATATGGTGATTGTCCCTGGCCCACACCACAAGTGACAGATGTCATCTGTTCTTGGAAAACTGACAAAAGAGAGTGGAATGGAGCTGGAAAATCAGACTTTCGGAGTGGAAATAATACAAAGGTATTTTCACCAATTACTGCATCTACCCACCCACATCAATGTTCTACCACCTGCTGTTCCATTCATAGGAACAATTCCTCCTGGTTCTATGGAGTTTGCATTGATGGGAGAGAGCGGGCCTCTCTTCATGTCCTTGGGCCTGCACAGGAGCATGCCTTTTGTTCAGGAGGGTTCGCAGATCACAGTGATAGAGCTACAAGATGTGGCAAGCTGCAAAGGTTCCATTTGACAGGGTTTGTGCATCTATTTCTGGATCTCCAGGCATAACGTTGGTAGAAAAGAAACAATGACTAACCGAACAAATAGGCACTGATTTCATGGCATTGACATGCAACTGAAAAATCAATAATTTTCAGAAGTATAGGAGGGATGTGCCATTGCATAACACACACATAATATTGCATCATGATTCTGCCACTTTGAAAATTCAAGTTGCCTGTGCTTACGTAATTAAAATTCAGAATTATTCGTGTGATATTCATGTAGAAAATGAAAAGATGCCTATTGTTTTCGTAACATCTAGTTCAGAAGTTGAACTTAATAGTTTGTTTGGTAAGGTAATTCTCAAAAGAGTTAAGCTCCCTTAAAGAATTATATTAGAGTGCCTGGGGTGGATAAGTTTTATTTTCATCAAAAAACAAAAATTAAACCACTGAAGATGCAGCACAGTATATAAAAGTGTTTGCTACACAGGCATAAGGATTTGAGCTCAAATCCCCAGCAGACACATAAAGAGCTAGGCATGCATAGCTTCACACTTGCCCGTAAATCCAGTGCTGCAGGAAACAGAGACAGGAGGGTTGTTGGGACTTACTGACCACCAGAATAGCTCCAGATTCATTGAAAAACAATTTCTCAAAAGAATAAAGCAGAAGGTTAGAGAACAGGATACCCAACATTCCTCTCTGGCCTGTACAAGTGCATATACAGATGTATATGCCCACATACATACATGCACACGCACCACACATATGCAAATGAAGTAAATTCTTTTAAAAATGAATTTTAACTGACAGTGAACTAGAATCTTCCCTCAAATAGTGCTTTTGTGGTTTTTTTTTTTATAAATTGATACTGATTTTCTTATTCTCTGGTCCTGGGGACTCAATTTACAACCTCATACACGCTAGGCATGTATCAGTGAGTTATATTCTCAAGCTTTTCAAAGGCGCTTATTTTGAGACAGTCTTTCTAAGTAGCTAAGGCTGGCCTTAAACTCACTCTGTATCCCAGGGAAGTCTTGACTTTGTGACCCTTCTGCCCTCTGCCTCTTGAGTAACCTGGATTACAGGCCTGTGCCATCAGGCCTGGCTTATGTTTCTATTTAAAGATTATAAAAATATCAACCAATATTTATTAATATTTATATTTATTATATTTAAAGTATTATACTATGACAAATAAGTGATCATAAATTACAAATCTATTGTGTGTTGGGGGTATATAACTAGAGAATTCTTCACTTCTAGTGCATCACTCCCTTAATATTAAAACATGAATCAGATTGAAACATGAAGAATTAAAGTATATATTTAAAAACATGTATAAGAATAGACAATGTGCATTTTTTTCAGGAAGACATGGACTAAATAAAATCAACACATTTAGGTGGCTCAAAGTTAATACCTGATACACCCTATCCACGCTTTACCTCCCCCCAATCCATCTCTACATAGAAGTAGCAGTGACCTTTCTCACATATCAACCTGACTGTTTCTCCCACCTCCTCAAGGATGTGCTTCCACTTGATTCAAGCTTTACGGTGGCTCCCCTATTGCAAACAGGCTTAAGAACAAATGCCTATAACCTCACAGCATATTCTAGATTCAGCTGCATTTTTACCATTCGCTGCCACTACCCCCAAACCACACACGTTCTAGCCAAACAAAATTCCACTCATTCTATAGGAAAATGACCATTTTCATAGGCTCCCTTAATCCTCAGCCTCCTCCTAACAAAGGAGGGGCTTTGCCAGAAGTCCTCTGTCTGTCAGCATGATATATCTCCCTGTCTTTGCCTGGCTAGGCTCTAGTCATCATTTATGTCTCATCTCGACTGTCCTGTCCCCAATAAGTTTACTCTGGCCTCATAAGTCTGGGATAATTCTTCCACCTCTACTTTCCAGAAGTACTTTGTATATGCTCTGTCTTAACTCATTTCATATTATATACTATAATTGCTTGGGTACTGCAAATCCCATGAAAGGAAATACCATTTTTGTGTTACTACTGAATCCACCAGGATCTGCCTCAATCCCTGGTACACAGTAATTGCTAGATAAATTTATGTTAAATGGATGAGCATGTGTTTCTTTTAATCTCTTCAACATTGGTTTTATAAATGATAGTATTTTGGTTTTGTCTCGTTTCAGTCTGTGATGCTTCTCTTACACAGTCAGCGGCGTTACATCTTTGAGTATGACCAATCAGATTGCCTACTGTCGGTCACCATGCCTAGTATGGTGCGCCACAGCTTACAAACCATGCTTTCAGTGGGCTACTACCGTAACATCTACACTCCGCCAGACAGCAGCACTTCTTTGATCCAAGACTACAGTCGAGATGGCCGACTGCTACAGACTCTGCATCTAGGGACTGGGCGCAGAGTTTTGTACAAGTACACAAAGCAAGCAAGACTGTCTGAGATTCTCTATGACACCACTCAGGTCACACTGACGTATGAAGAGTCTTCTGGAGTGATTAAGACAATACACCTGATGCATGATGGGTTTATCTGCACAATCAGATACAGGCAAACAGGTTTGTTATGAAAGTGGGTGGCATTATATACTGTCATTCATATTCTTTTATAATTTTTATGATCACATTCATAAAAAGAAATGTTAACCTCTGTTAACAAGTTTCTGTTTACTTCTCATACTGTCTTCCACTCTAAATTTAAAACGCGTTACAGCTACCTGAAAGCTGATTCGTTAATAGCATATATGGTATTTCTGTCTCTTTCAGTTTTCAAAGCAATTGCAACTTCAGTACTTATCTTAACCCTGTACTTGTTCATATCCACCCCTGCATCTTCCCAAAGATCTATGTACAAGACATTAAGGTCAGAAACTAGCTCAAGCCCAGGGTAACCTCTATAAGCCTCAGTTGATGACAAAAGTCAGAATTCTAGGATTTATTTCAGCCTTTGGATTCATAACATGTCCAAAGCCAGACAGTTACTTGAATGCTCAACATTCAAGTAACCTGAAAACCTGACCAGCTGACTTTGTAGAAAAGGTTAAATAAAACAAACACATTTTTCCAATGATGATAGCAAGAAAGTCTTACATAATATCAGTTTTTCCCTCTGGGCTACTGGATGGGTTATTACTTCAATAGTCCCTATAATTAAATTGTTCTGTAATTACGTTATACAATATTTTCAATGTCTAGTGACTAATATAAATGCACACGTAAATACACACACATACAACACACACACACACACACACACACACACACACACACACACACACACACGCCCAGGCATCAGACATCAGAGACAAATTTATAAAAAGGATATAATTTTGGATATAAAAGTATCAGTACTTAATCAAAAAATATCTGCGATTGTTCCTGTTTATCAGATGGCTCCTTTCTCTTTTTATTTTGGTTCTTCCAGGACCTCTTATTGGACGTCAGATTTTCCGATTCAGTGAAGAAGGTCTTGTGAATGCACGATTTGACTACAGTTACAACAACTTCCGTGTCACCAGCATGCAAGCTGTGATCAATGAGACCCCTTTGCCCATAGATCTATACCGATACGTTGATGTTTCTGGTAGAACAGAACAGTTTGGAAAATTCAGTGTAATTAACTATGATCTAAATCAGGTTATAACTACTACAGTAATGAAGCACACCAAGATCTTCAATGCCAATGGACAAGTCATTGAAGTCCAATATGAGATCCTAAAGGCAATTGCCTACTGGATGACTATTCAGTATGATACTATGGGCCGGATGGTCATATGTGACATAAGGGTAGGAGTAGATGCCAATATCACAAGGTACTTCTATGAATATGATGCTGACGGGCAACTTCAAACTGTTTCTGTGAATGACAGAACCCAGTGGCGTTATAGTTATGATCTGAATGGAAACATCAATCTCTTGAGCCATGGGAATAGTGCTCGTCTTACACCTCTCCGATACGACCTCCGAGACCGCATTACTAGACTAGGAGAAATTCAGTATAAAATGGATGAAGATGGTTTTCTGAGACAGAGAGGAAATGATATATTTGAGTATAATTCTAATGGTCTGCTGCAGAAAGCCTACAATAAGGTTTCGGGTTGGACTGTACAGTATTACTATGATGGGCTTGGGCGACGTGTTGCCAGTAAGTCTAGCCTAGGAGAGCATCTCCAATTCTTTTATGCAGACCTTGCCAACCCTATAAGAGTCACTCATCTGTACAACCACACAAGCTCAGAGATTACATCTCTTTATTATGATCTCCAAGGTCACCTTATTGCCATGGAGTTAAGTAGTGGGGAAGAATATTATGTAGCCTGTGATAATACAGGCACTCCACTAGCTGTGTTCAGCAGCCGGGGTCAGGTCATAAAGGAGATTCTGTATACGCCTTATGGTGACATCTACCACGATACTTACCCTGACTTTCAAGTCATAATCGGTTTTCATGGAGGACTCTATGATTTTCTTACGAAATTAGTGCATCTAGGGCAAAGGGATTATGATGTTGTTGCTGGCAGATGGACCACACCTAATCATCACATATGGAAGCAGTTGAACCTTCATCCCAAACCATTCAACCTGTACTCCTTTGAGAATAACTATCCAGTTGGCAAAATTCAAGATGTCGCAAAGTATACCACAGGTATTAAGTTGAATACAATTAAGCTGAACTTGAACTAACTTAGTGCTGGCCATTTTATTACATAATCTCAATGCCTTTGTAGAGATGCTCCTTCTTCACGCCACCTTTTTCAGAGTAAGAAAGGCATGTCACTTTTCGTCAGATACAGTGCTTTTGCTTTTACTTTATTATTCTTTCCCTTTAAGCTATTTCTATGTTTTATCCTTAAAAGCTTGCCAATGTACTCTCATAAAACAATTAGGATTAAATTAATCAGAAATAAACCCAGTGTCACAATCCATGTGGTCTTAAAACCAGTACCATATTATCAGTTTCACTACAGTGAACTGAGCCAATTCCTGGGATTGCCCACAGGCCAATAGATTTCCCTACAAAGGGGAAAGGATATTGTTTTTGAGGGAATCAAATAAGGGCGAACTGTTACTTTACCTTCCCACTGTCTAAACATTTACAGCAGAAGCATATCTCTCAAGTTTGGAAACAGTTTTGATTGCCTTTTTTTTCTTTTAAATTTTGTATCTCATAGATATTGGCAGTTGGTTGGAGCTCTTTGGTTTCCAGTTACATAATGTACTACCTGGATTTCCCAAACCAGAACTAGAAAACTTGGACTTAACTTACGAGCTTCTTCAGCTTCAGACAAAAACTCAAGAGTGGGACCCTGGAAAGGTTAGTACAAATTTTAGCTAAGAAAAAAAAAAACAGAAAAACATCTAATAAAAATTATATTCTATACTTTGATTATTTCTTTGAGGGGCTATTTTTAAATGACTTATGAGGAGGCTTCCATAAGGAAAAGATCAGAAAAGTGCAGCTTTGAGAAGGGGAAAAACTAGGAGATTTCTTGATGACTGCTGCAATAAATACTTAAGAGGAAAGAGGATTGTAACTTCTTAAATTCTGAAATCAGCTAGCAACAGCAATATAGGATTCTATACAGAGAAAAACTACATGCTAAGGCATGGAAGCATTAGATTTCAAACTGTCCAATCATTTCAAGGATGATGCCTTATGAACATGAAAATAAAACTGTTTTGATAAAGAAAACCATATACAGACATAATAAACAAAGATACTACATTTCATGGGGAGAAAGTCTTGAAAAACCATGAATGCTGAAATAACCATGTGTAGGCCAATGATTTCATGAAGGCTAGAGGAGATAAACAGAAAGGAAAAGGAAGTAAGAAAAGAAAATGGAAATTCAGGTGGGAAAACTTGATATTTAGGCAAAAAAAATTATAAGGGAAAGGAAGTCCTAAGTACAAATATAGTGTAGAGTTATATCTTTTATAAACATATATTGACTGAGTTTTCTGTCCTGCCGGGTTTCCACAGTCATTAAGTCCCAAAGAAATCACACAGAGTCCTACGTTAGTTATAAAAAGATTGGCCCATTAGCTCAGGCTTCTTAATAACTCTTATAACTTATATTAGCCCATTATTCTTGTCTATATTAGACACAGGGCTCAATACCTTATTCGGCAGGGCGGTCACATCTTGCTGCTTCTGTGGCTAGGTGAGGACTGCAGACTAGAACTTCCCTCTTCCCAGAATTCTCCTGTTCTCACTGACCCAGCTCTACTTCCTATCTGGTTGTCCTGCCTATACTTCCTGCCTGGCTACTGGCCAATCAGCATTTATTTAAAATATAATTGATGGACTACAGACCATTGTACCACACCAAATATATGTAATATTTGTGGTGTTTATAACTAAAAGCCATTTTTTAAAATGTTAGAAGTTATTGAAAACTGGGAGGGTTAATAGTCTTTTCTCTTTTTTAGCAAGTTTGAAATGTGCCCAAGTAAAAAAAAAATATAAAAAGATCAGCATGTCTTTTATATTTTTATAGTTTTTTCTGTTATTTATAAGGCCGTGAGTGACTGAAGGCAGAAACTAAGCTTTGCACACTATTTCCAATCTCACTGTGCACAATGTATCCCTCTGCATGCAGTAATCTCACATAGCTAGTGTCAATTAGATTGCTGAATGTAAGATCTGTGTTTTGAGCGAGCTAGCCTGTACAAAGTTCCTTCTATGCCCCTCCCTCTAAGGCACAGGGAACATCACAGAGAAAGTGGCATGAAGATCCTAAGAAGCAGAGGTTGGAGGAAATGCTGCAGAAACAGCTTATTAGGGGCATGACAAGGAGTTACATTCAGAAACTCTCAGCAGCTCTGGTTGTCTATACCAGACTAATGCTAGATCAGTCTAATCAGTGTTCCAGCATTGGGGTAGGGCTACAAAATCTCACTACTAGTTGAGAAGTTACAGGCACTCAATGACTACCAGGGCAAAGTGTGGGGTCTTCAAGTGTGGGGTCTGTGGTAAGTTGTGCACACTACAGTAGATAGCCCTATGCCTCCATGCACATGGGCAACACTAACTGGACTAATTGGACTTGGTAGGGTGTACAAATATAAAAGGATGGAGTGCGCTTTGGGGTCAAATACCTGGAAGAAGCTCCAAGTAAGGAGTAAGGAACAGATTTGACCAAAATAAAATATATTTGTGTTGAGTGGGAAATTTTCAGAAACCGGTAGCCACAAGTACATGCTGAAAATAGAAAAACCAAAACGGAAAGTTTCTTGTAGCTCTGAGATTGTGGGATAACATGTTTGAACATATTTTCTTACACTCAACTAAAGTAAGCTGTAAAACAGCTGAGAAATCAGTACCTGTCTACCTTCTGTTTTCCCAATCTTTGATGTAGATATTCCAGCGTGGGCTTTTGTTTTAAATAATGACCAAGTTAAAACTAAGAGAAAGAATCACCTTTGCCAGCCTTTTCTTCCCGATAATCACCAGGCTTCCATCTGGTATCTAACCTTGTGCTACATTTGCCCTGTGCCTTCTCTCCTAGGTGATCCTGGGCATTCAGTGTGAGCTCCAGAAACAGCTCAGGAATTTCATTTCCTTGGATCAGCTTCCTATGACTCCTCAGTACAATGAGGGGCGGTGCCTTGAAGGAGGGAAAACACCAAGGTTTTCTGCCGTCCCTTCTGTCTTTGGCAAAGGTATAAAATTTGCCATCAAAGAGGGCGTAGTGACGGCTGATATTATAGGAGTAGCCAATGAAGATAGCAGACGTCTTGCTGCCATTCTCAACAATGCCCATTACCTGGAAAACCTGCATTTTACCATAGAAGGGAGGGACACTCACTATTTCATTAAGCTTGGGTCTCTGGAGGAGGATCTTGTGCTCATTGGTAACACTGGGGGGAGGCGGATTCTGGAGAATGGTGTCAATGTCACTGTGTCTCAGATGACTTCAGTGTTGAATGGAAGGACTAGACGTTTTGCAGATATTCAACTGCAGCACGGAGCTCTGTGCTTCAATATCCGGTATGGAACGACTGTTGAAGAGGAGAAGAACCACGTGTTGGAGATGGCCAGACAGCGAGCGGTGGCCCAGGCCTGGCTTCAGGAGCAGAGGAGGCTACAGGAAGGGGAAGAAGGGATTCGGGCATGGACAGAGGGGGAAAAACAGCAGCTTTTGAGCACTGGGAGGGTGCAAGGGTATGATGGGTATTTTGTCTTGTCTGTTGAGCAGTATTTAGAACTTTCAGACAGTGCCAACAATATTCACTTTATGAGACAGAGCGAAATAGGCAGGAGGTAACAAAAGAAATCTCTGCCTTTGCGTCACCAAAGACTGCCTGTTTTTAAAACAAAAAAATAATGGTTTATTGTATTGGTTTTCTAGATCAGAACTCTGTATGTGTAAATATGGAGGAAAAACATATCCAACTGCCTTTCAATGTGACAGAAGATGGTATTTTAATATTGTTTGTTTAAACTCTTTAAGAAATGACAGAGATTTTTAGTTCTTGTGTGGCAGTATTCAAAAGAACACAAGCTGAACTCAAACAGCTAACACAAATGTTTTTAGAAGCACCACTTTCAATTTGTTGAGCCATGCATATGTTCAACTACATGAAAAGAACCCAAGGCTCTCAATTTCTAGTGTGACACCAAGTTTCACATCTAACTGTTGGCAGGACTTCCAGGCTACTTGAAAGTGTGGTGCAACAGTAGCTGAACCTTTAATCTCAAAAGACTGCCAGCCCCTGCACATTGTCCAGATCTGTTAGAGGAAACTTAAAAGGAAATCTAAAATGTCTTCAAGCACCATCTCCTGGAGTCGGAAACTGTTTTCCCTCCTTCCCTGGTTTTTCCTCCTTGCTTGTTAAAAAGTAAATGCCATGTTGTTGTGCTGTGTTTTGGCGTGTGGTGGCTGGCTTCGGTCTACTGTGCCTTGCTGTGGGTGCAGTAAGCAGGCAGAAGAGCCACTGTTTTGCTTGTGTGTACATGATACCAAAGCAGCTGGTCAATGTGACCTCCCTCATATAATCTGTTTTGACTCAATTTTTTATCCATTTGCCCAGCTGTATTGGTGTCATGTAAACATAGCTTTTATTAACCTGGATAGGAATTTCTCATTTATATATAGGGTGTGCTTTGGTCATTAGTAATACAGTTTCACATTAGTAATCCAGTATTTATACACTAATCCAATGGCTTGTGCACATGAAAGGTAATATACTAAAAAGTATCTGGTACAATAGAAGAGGTTTTAACAGGTGTACGGGCCTGTGTTGCTGATAAACATATTAAACTACTGCAGAAATTCCCAAGAGCCGAAATCTTAGAAACAATAGACCTTGTATTAAAGTGAAAAAGAGACAAAGGCCAACATAATAAGAGTCGCTGCCTCATCATTTCTTCCCATTTAGATTCATCTTTCAAATGGACAATTTTGTATAGAATCTCTCCCAGTCATATGTAGAAAATTGAATTAAGTGAAGCCTTTCCAACTTCAAGCATTTCAACTAATTACAGAAGGGCAGACTAGTTTTTTTTTACCATCATAATTTATGTGGCTATTTTAGTTCTCTGTCTTTAATCCATTTATTTTTATTTAACCATCTATTCCACCTAGGAAAATGACTATTTTCAAGAGGGGTCGCTTGTTTCATAATCGCTCAAAAAAGGGTCAGAGTTGATATCAATGTCTGCTGCAGTTTCTCAGTGTCTTATGACTCCTGCAGCTAAAGAAGCCACTTGGTGAGCTTAGAGATGTGTGCCCATTGACAAAGAGGCAGTTTATAAAATGCTATGTAATTGCAAGTTGCCACAAATGAAAATTCATGACAGCACAATGTACCCGGTAGAAAATTCCCATGAGACAGCATCTACCCTCACATCACCAGGTGAACATTTGCTATGTCTGGAGGAGAATTTATGATGGACTGTTCATTCAGATTCTTTCCAGTTACTACCTAAATGCAATATGGGCTTTATGATGACAGTTTCATTGGAAATATGCAAAGTCAAAATCCTGGCTCATGTTAAGATTTTTTTTAAAGAATGTGACTCTCATTATACAAAGAAGAATAAGGGAGAGGAAAAGGACCCCAGAAAATAGTAGGGGAAGGTGTATTAAAATATTTCATTCTTAAAACCTTCAGGCTCAGATCATTACATACTTATACATGCACTGAGGATGGGGGAAGGAAGAAAGAGAGAATTCATGAGGAACTCATCATTTATCTTTGTAATTGGAAACACATCAGCTCAAGATATTGTTAATCCAGACTAAAATCCCAGTGTAGGGTTTTTTTCCTGAATAAGGCTTGTGTCATCATTACAGTATTTATTCACAATGAAATTCTGAACAGTTCCACAAACTTGTTGAAAATTTGAATACCTCCACACCAACCTAAAAGTAGACCTTAAGTTTCTAGAACCTCTGACATTCTTTTAAGTCAATGGGAAAATAGTTTGTTAACTGTATATAAAAGTGCATTCTTAAACGTGGTGTATTTTTATCACTAACCCAGTGTGTCAATATTGGAGTCTATTTTGCTTCTATTTTAAGTGATTGCACTCTTTTGCAATTCACTAATGATGGATCATTTTCAAACTGCTTTAAATAAGCATTAGAAACAAATATTTGAAACTATCCCTTCCTAGTAATTACCCTGAACTGTGCGATTCTAGTTTGTAATACGTATTTAGTTAGTTTGTGCCTTTGGTTACCTAAACTTATACTTGTATTATATTCAGGAAATGCACTTTTTATCACTTACAGCTGTGGTTTTACTACTGCCTTGAACTATTATTGTTCTCTTTACAACTCCTAAAGTTTTGAGGAGGAAAAGAAAAACCAAAAGGTTAACACTACAAGTCGCAAATCTAAGAGAAACATTTTGGCATTTCTTGATAAGAATATGAAGATATTAAGTATAGTGCTTCCTGTTAGCAGGATAGAAAGGATGCTTTCACTGAGCTTTAGTTTTGAAATTTAAACGAAAGAACAACTCATTTGTGTTTCCTGATAACAGTACAGCTTTGAGGAGAAAGCACATGCAATTTCTCACACACAAAAGACTTACACAACACAGCTACATATACCACTCAAGTAGGTTAAAGTGAGAAAATAGTATTTGGATGTTCCTGTGAGGAACATTCTGGGGGAGATGCAGGAAATACTGTGACTGCTTTTTTTTTCCTTAGGCCCATTTCATTTGTGCTTTTAAGTTTTAATTTGGTTTACTGTTGCATACAGTCTAGAGATCCAAATGAGCTGAAAAGTTCTAAATTTAAGAGATTTTTAAATCATGTATTTTTTTAGTTGTCATTCTAATCATTAATGATTGGAAGCATGATTCTGGAAGGAAAGAAAAACAAAGCTCAATTCATTCTTTCAGCAAAACTCTTGTCATAGAAATAAGTATATGTTTTATTTTTAACCCAACAAAAGAATGTATAAAATAAGTATGTCATTTATGGTCAATTCATCTAGGAGATCTATAATATATAGACTGCATATATGAAATACAATATATACAACATAGCCAAATATATGAAAACATGGTGATGTATAATTTGAAATTCATATGCTACATACATAGCAAGGTTATCATATATATCATTCCATTATAACTTTAATTAGATTTTTAGTTTTCATTACTGTGGACACAGTTTCATCTCATCACTTATTTCTGCATTTTCTTTCTTTCTTTCCCATTAGACCTGTTCCCACAGTAACTTTACCTGAGAGTTCAGGCAAAGTTTTCACATTTCTGCAGATTTGTTTGTGTTAAGAGCAATGAAAGCAAAAGTACAATAATCAAGTATTTAAAGAAAAATTGAAGGGAATGGAGTGTCTTCTAGCTTGTAGGGAAACATATGCCTACAGATTGGATGCCACATTCTTGTTTTCTTGGAGGAACTCACATATACATAGCTGACCTGGCAAATATTTCAGATCTCAGACTGCTGTTCTGCAGTCTTCTGTAAGGTCTTTATACTGCAAAGAAAACAAAAACCAAAAAAAGAGCAAAAGAACAAACAAAAAAACAAACAAAAAAATAAAGCAAAACAAAAACAAAAAAAAAACAGAAACAATTCAACCACAAAATTGTGACTTATTTCAGTGTGTCCTTCATGTGAAAGCTGTTAAGGAACAAATATACTACTGTGTGTAAGAAGAAATTGCTTCCTAAACAGTAATTGAACATACTTAGAGTTAAACTTGCTGTGGATTTTGTCTTGGCAGTTGTCATCTTACATTATTTGTCAAAGGAAATGTGTTTGGCAGTTAAAAATCTTTCCTTAGATTTAGTGGTGGACTTTAACCTCTTAAATAAATGTTAGTATATCAGATTGTGTCCTTGAAAAATATTTTACGTGTATGAATCATGACAGTGTCTAAATCTTTACTGTTCTTCTGGCAAAAGCATCAGTAAGAAGAAAGGTGAAAAGGAGAAGTACAGCCTTTATGTTAGAAAAGTACTCTTTTTAGCTGCTTTCTTTTTCATGAAAAGTAAAGATGTTTACAGTGTATGCCAAGATTTTCAGTTTCTATGTAACAACAGTTAGAAATTCTAATCATACTGAAAATTGTGTTATTATGGCCTGAGCCATGTCGCTAGGAAACAATAGGTTCCAATTTTGTATTCCTGCTCTCCTGTGCTGAAAAGTGACTGGATACTGTACAGGTTCATGTTCTCTGGCTGCAGTTCAATGGTCTTTTGCATTTTGCTCTGGCTTTCAGGCCAGAAGCATGCATTTTTCTACAAGAGCATCACAACAACATGCTGTAAATATTTGAAGTTAAACGTTACGTGTCAATATTTGAAAGAAAAGTACTTTGAATATTTCGTTTTTAAAAAATAAAATGGCAAATGAATGTTGTGTCCCATTTTCTTCATGCGCCAAACTGCGTCCTTACATCAGGCTGGACAACTGTGTCCCCAAGTCAGGCTGGTCAACTGTGTCCCCAAGTCAGTCTGATCAACTGTGTCCCCAAGTCATGCTGGCTAATTGTGTCCCCAAGTCAGGCTGGCCCACTACTGCCCCAAGTCAGGTTGGCCAACTGCATCCCCAAGTCAGGCTGGCCAACTGAGATCAGAAAATTGGCTCCTTGGCAGGGAACAATAAGGAGCACATTATTTTGAAAAGTTTGGTGAGTGCAAAAATCAAAAGGGTACTAATCTTAGGCAGAAGTCTCTATTTTTATACAAATAGGATCTGTGACACAAATGACTATCTAATAAACAAAGAAGAGTGACCAGTGAATTTTAATGCTTCCAGGTTATGACTTCTTTTTTTGTTTTGTTTTGTTTTTCAAGACAGGTTATGACTTCTTAAAAGGTTTGCTCTGTCTTTTTGGTGCCTTCCAAGCAATAAAGGAAAATTAAATTAAAAAAAAAATACCTGATAGTGAAGAGCTAGAAGACCAGGGTGTCTAAATTCATTGCCAAAAAAGGATGTTTGGACACAGGAGTGGCGATCATGACAGACTATTAAAAAAAAAAAACAGCTCCATATAGGCCCTATACCTCAGAATATGACAATTGACATTTGTCATTTATTTCAAACAAAAAAAAACATTTTTAGATGAGACTATAAATTGTGGCCAATAGGACTGTTGAAATAGGGCTGCTAGTTTGTTCCCGGCTGCTTAGCCCCAAAATAATCACACAGAAACTGTATTAATTAAATCACTGCTTGGCCCATTAGCTCTAGCTTCTTATTGGATAACTCTTATATATTAATTTAACCCATTTTCATTAATCTGTGTATCACCACATGGCTGTGGCTTACCGGGTAAAGTTCCCAGTATCTGTCTCCAGTGGGCTACATGGCTTCTCTCTGACTCCACCTTTCTTTTTCCCAGCATTCAGTCCAGTCCTCCTCACATAGCTCTGCTCTGCCCCACCCTGTTCTGCTATGGGCTCAAAGCAGTTGATTATTCATTAATGGTAATCACAGCATACAGAGGGAAATCCCACATCATAGTTCCTCAAAAATTTGAATTGATACTAATGGCATCCATCTACTGCATAACACTCCTTACTGAAATTTGACATTTATCATACTTTAAAATGACCTGCTGCTTTTTCCACTGATTGGTTATATATGATTTATGACTGGCATATATGGCATTATATTTATATGTAAAAGAATGGAATAAATAGATATCTTATATACATGTATAGGACATTATATATGCAATATATGCTATAAGTGAAAGCACAGTGAAACCACCAAACTGGATCACTCCATGGGTGAAAAAGAAAGGTTTATTTGGGGAAATTCAAAGCTGCCATAGCTGTCAAAGAGAATAGCAAAGGGCAGAGAAAGCATTCCCAATGCTAAAGAGATGGGTGTTGTAGCAAGAGGGAGCCTGTAAACCAGAAAAGCTTAGAAGTTGGAGTAGTGGTTGGGAATGTTTTTGGACCAGAAGAGTAGGGTTGGGGGGCTAGCATGGAAGCCTCATTGCTAGAAGCAGTCAATTGTAAGGGCAAAAAAGGGAAGGAGTGGCTCTTTCAGACAAACAGAAACCCATTTCACTGGTTTCTGAGGAATGCTGACTTTCAGCTTTTGTTTCTCTGCCATCAGTCCTTCTATTTACCCAGTCAGAGTTTAGTCTGAGCTGAACCCACGCTGTAATTTAGACATTGCCAATGGCTCTGCCATTTTGTGCCCACTTTGTAAGCAGAAGATACCCTAGTCTCAACACAAAGCATTAATACAAAGGAGGGAAATTTTTAGTTTCACCTGAGCATTATTTAAATTGTGCATGCTACCTGACTCTCATATTTTAAGAAAATGTCAGGAGCCCCTACTTTAACAGAAGCGTAACAGGAAATAAGAATTTGTCCACATTCCTTCACTGTTCACCTTTAGTTTTAATGTTTGAATATGTATGTAAATATTTTGTACTATTGCTACCTTAAACTCATGTAATTCTAGTGCTTCCATAATCCAGTAAGATGAATAAGATTTAATTATGCCTACTAGGTAAATGTTATAAAGGTATCAGATTAACTTAGCTAAGGTCATATGGACCATGAGTGGCAGAGGAAAAGAAAATACAGGTCTCATGCGTTCCTCCTTTCACTCCAACACCAAATATGACATTACCACCTATCTTCTTGTGAGACAGCAAATGAATTTCAGGAATTGGGGAGGGCTATCAAGGTGTGTGTGCGTGTGCATGTATGTGTGTGTTCTGTGTGTTCTGCTGATGGGTCAAAACAATGTCCAGTCAGTAAATGTTTGCTGCACAAGCCTGAGGCTCTGGATTCAAACCCCCACAACACATATGGGAAAAAAAATAGCCTGGAAGTTAAGGCCCGACCCAATCCCAAGACAAGGTGGACAACACACACTGGAATAGATGGATAAACAAAAAAGATGACAGAAATCTCAAAGATGGATAGGAAAGAGGGAATGGGAGAGTGGAAAGGGGGATATGGTAGGGAGAATGCACATGTTCAAAATACATTAAATGAAATTTTCAAAGAATTAATAAAAATAGTGGGGTGTTTGTTTTGTTTTGTATATTTTGTTTAAAACCCAGTGTGGTAGCAAGTACTTATAATCCCAGCATTGGAGAAGCAAAGACAAGCAAGTTCCTGGGGCTTCCTGGCCAGGCAGCGTAGCCCATTTGATGAGATACAGCCTAAAAAGAGAATCTGCCTCCAGTAAAAAATAGGTGGACATGCAGTAGGATCAAAACCCAGTGCCATTGTCCTTGGCTTCTCAGCAGCCCTCATTGTCCACCATATTCAGAGAGTCCGGTTTTTTCCCACCTAGCCTGTTTGGATGCTCACCTTCCTAGACCTGGATGGAGGGGGGGGGAGGACCTTGGACTGTCCATAGGGCAGGGAACCCTGACTGCTCTTCGGACTGGAGAGGGAGGGGGAGGGGAGTGGGGACTGGGGAGTGGGGGAGGGGGAGGGAAAAGGGAGGCAGGGAGGAGACGGAAATTTTTAATTAAAAAAAAATTTAATAAAAAAAAAAACAAGTACATAAGCAAAAAAAAAAAAAAAAATAGGTGGACAGCTCCTAAGGAATGATACTTGAGTTTGTCACAACCATGCACACAAGAACAATGTTCAAACACATACACACATACACAACTCAAATGACCTACTAATAGTACGGCCTTTTACTAGAAATTTGGCCAGTGATCCCAAAGTATGAAACTCTCAAAACTAGGATAGTTTAACTTCACCCCTAGCTGCAAACTGAAAAATAATAAGATCCCATTTCCTACAAGGGCAAACACACGTGACACAGTTGAATTTATAGCACCCTAACAAGAAAACTAGTTATCATGTAACCTTGAAACACTCAAGGGCAAATCTGGGTTTTATTATTAATAGACTTGGGATTCTGAGCCCAATAAAGTGAATCAAATAAAATATAGTCTAATGTCATAACATTCATAACAGATTTTAAAATGTTTCTTACATTTTCAAATTATCCGTTCTATCTAAAGAAAGAATGTCTTCCATCCAACCCTTTATTTATACCTGGTGGCTTCATCGGACATATTCTTCGTAGATTTATTCTACCTGTGAACTGCCACAAGACTCCTTGCCTGTCACAGTCAAACAGAAAATTACCTAAGCTTGTCTTCCTACTGACCTTAGGCTTCTAAGAACAAATTTCTGAAGAAATTGACTAGTATTTGATAAACTGTCACAAGTATTGTGGGCTTGCTGGCACACTTTTCAAAAGAAATATATTCTTGGAAATACGTGTGTCAGGTTCCAAAGAAACTGGAGACAAATCTCACTTAGTGCCTGTAGCTCCTCCCAGGACTTCTCACCCAGCCTCCTCCCAGGGGCTGTGTAGCTTCCCTCCCCCCAGTTTCTCTTTCCTATATAACCTCAGGCATTTTAGCCATGAGTACTCTTGGTTCTTCTCTCTTGGTCTCTTGGCACCTAGCTAGCTTGATCTTGGCCTCTTTGCCCTCTTGGCTCTCTCTCTCTCTCTCTCTCTCTTCCTCTGTCTCTGTTTGTCTCTCTCTGTCTTTTTCTCTCTCCCTGCCCTCCTATGGCCCTGGCAATCGGGACCCTTCCAGAAGCCTATGACTGAACTCTTTCTCATATCTACAATAAAACTCTTCTCGTCAACCATACCTAGGATGGGTCATGTGCCCATATTCACTCGGCCTCTACTTTGTTTTCTATCTTGTCATCTTATAGGTATATCTGACTAGCACAGTATTTTAGATGGAACAAGAGTATGATCTTTATATAAAAAGTGCACCTATTATACACTGGATAATAACAAAGTTACTCATGTTAGGAAAGAAAAGAAATGGAATCAACTTGATGAGTAAAGTCCAGCCAGATGTGAACAGAGCCTCATGGGCTGGAAGGTTTGACAATAGTAAAATCAGAAAAGTTCATAACTATCCCAAGAAATCATTTCAATACAGTAAAGTAATCTTCATCAATATTTTAGTTTATTAACAGCATCTGTCTCTATATTTTATTTATTTGCTCATTTGTTTGTTTTTGAGACAGGCACAGGGTTTCTCCATGTAGCCTTGACTGACCTGGAACTTACCATGTAGACCAAACTGTCTCTGTATTTTAAATGAATTAGGTAAATTCAAATTTACCTAAAGCAAATTAGGTAAATAAAAGTTTCAACTACTTTATTAAAAGGTGAAAGACCACTAATGATTTTAGAAGGCATTTCTCAATACAGACTCTTATGAAGAAACATGCAAATAGCATTCACATGTTTAGTTACTCCATTGTGGACAGAGTTTAAAACATGCATTGAAAGTAAAGATGAAAGGACTAAAGGGTTTACTGTGTGACACACTGGACTACAGCTTCCGCAAAGAGATTCCGCTCCTGTTTTTGTTTGTTTGTTTGTTTGGATAGATGGGTGGTTAATTGATTGGTTGGTTGGTTTTTGTTTTGTTCTGTTTTGGTTTTGTTGCTGTTGTTTGCTTTGTGTGGTTTTTTGGATTTTCTTTTAGATTTTGTTTTGTTTTGGGAGGGAGGTTGCAAGGGAGGAGGGGGGATTTGGTGGGGCTATGGAGATGGGTGGGGATCAGGATACATGATGTGACATCCACAAAGAATCAACAAAAGTTTGAAGAATAAAAAATGTGTTAAAATCTAAATTCAAACTAAAATAATTTTTTAAAATATTTTTAGGAACTGAGGCTGTAATTTAGTTGGTACAGTGCTTATCTAGTACACTCAAAGCCCTGGGTGAAAGCCACAGTGCTACTTGAGTCAGGTTGGTGACCCATGCCCCTAATATAAGCATTCAGGAGGTGGAAACAGAAGACCAGCACTTCAAGGTCGGTCATCCTCAGCTGCACAAGCTGGAGATCAGCCTAGAGATCAGCCTGGACTACATGACATCCTATTTTTAAAAAAAGTATTTAAACACATGTATCTTGTTTTATCTTGAAAGTAGACTTTTTAATTTACTTACAAGTTAGTGATGCTATTATTTCAACAAATAGGGAGCTTCCCACAGTGCATCACTGTCCCCACACCCCATCTTTGCAAACTCAAAGCATACATGTTAAGTGCTCAGTATGCACAAGGTAGCTAGCTCTGTCTGTCAACAATTCACTCATTCTTAACCAAGCTCACAACATTCAGGGAAACCCAGACATCTCATGTATTCATTTTCCTGCGGATTATGGACCAGAGCATTTGTGCTGATTCAACATCCCACCAAATACAAATCTACCTACGTATTGGGAACTTTACTTATGTATTTACCGACTTTTGTTGTCATCGTCCCTAAAATTTTCTTTTTATTGTTTTTACTGTTACTGTTTTCCCGTCCAAATGGACACTGAACTGCCCGGAGACAAGAAACAGGTGTTTTTACTTTTCTGCCCTGTTACGTTTGTTGAGTAAATGAATTCTGTGAGCCCTGAAGCAACTTGGCACACTATCAATCACAAAAGCCATGAAAATACAAACGTGAGCAGAAAACACTGCATAAAATCCAACTCTTACTTAGGTTTCAATGACTCAGAATTGCTGAAAATTAATGAAACCACAAGCCTTTATAGGGTTGCCCAATTACAAATCAGTTGATCATGAGATGCGGTCACTAAAGTGTCCCTTCCAAATAAATCTCCACTTAGAGTAAAGACAGCTAGGACAGAGATACGTGGGGAAAAAAATCTATCTTATTTCATTATTTCATCTGATCTCTAATATAACCCCAAAACCTGTTGCATCAAATACAATAAACATTTAGAGCCTATTTGAAATCATAGGCTTGTAAACTGGTTTGGTCTGTGGGTTTTGTTTGAATTTTGAAGCACTGTGTCCTGTAGCCAAATGATATTAAACTCTTAGTCACCCTGCCTCCACCTCTCAAGTGTTGGAATGAAAAGTATGCATTACCACACCCCACTGATCCAAAGATTTAACTGTCTTAATGGAAGAACTCTGGGCAAGAAGCTCGATTTCAAATTTAAACAAATACTCTTTTCTCTTTATCTAATACTTCTGTTCATACACATCGTCACAAATCCCAAAGAAGCCGAAGGCACCACAATGACTTGAGATCTGCACACCAAACACCTTCCTACCATGAAATCAAGCAAGAAGCTTAAAAATCAGTAACTATCAAACACTTCACAGAAATGCTGTTTCGACAAAAAAAAAAAATGAAGATTATTTTTATTTACATGTGGCAAGAATTGACATTAATCTTTTGTAAAGTTTTCATTGTGCTTTAAACTGCTTCTCGTTCGTAAATACAGGAAGTTAAAATACTCGAAGGGATTCTGTTTCCCAGTCCTCAATTTAAAACATTTGCTATCTACAACATCCACTTTCAGCTTTGACATGGGAGAGATGCTCCTATTACAGGACTAGAGTGCTGTTTAAAAGGCATTTACAGTTCACTGAACTGTAGTATCTACAATATACAAGACTTGGCATATACTTAAATTATTGAAAATAAAGGACAGGGTGTGTTAGTCTTCTTCATGGCGCTTTCAGGCAGACATCAGAATCACTTCTCCCTAAAGAAAAAGATTAGAAAAAGTCAAGCAAAATTAGTACAGTATTAAAATGATAGTTTAACTCAAATTTGTAATATGTAACCCAATGCTATGCCTCAAGCAGCTATTATTTAAAATGCCACCATAAAGAATAGATCATTGGACAGGAAGGAAAGTTACATGCTTTCTAAACTGGAGTTCCATTTACATTTCTATGTCAAAGGGTAACTATTAGTCAATTTAAATCACATTTGAGTCTATTTATCAATTTATGTCTGAGCCTGGTTCCCAAATTATAAAAACTCATTTTATCATAAATACTAATTGGATCAATCAAAACACACCTTCTCACTCAAAACAGAGTACTAACCTGTTCTCATAAAAGAAAAACAGACAGAGTCATCAATTGGCTAGTATTCATTCTTTAGCTCAATCCGTTCACTAATAATAGCTTTGCTCAAGAGAATTGTGAATGTCAGTAAAACAACCAAGAGTGCTAATTTGATTTCCTTTGCTACTATAAAATGTCATTCATTCAAACACCATCAGTTCAGAAATCAGAATCACAGGAATTAGGTTACCATTTGCCTTTCTGTGCCAGAAGGGCAAAGGAGGGTTTTTATTAAGCAATAGGGAACATACAGCCCAGGTACTCACTGAACTATCCCATCTTTCAAATCATATGTGCATAGATTACTGAAGTAAAATGGTACTTACTATCTACAAAAAGGACTAGGAAAAATAAGATAGAAATAAAGAGATTAAAATATCTTGACTTCATAGACTTTCTATAGTTTTACAATTTTATTAAAAGTGTGTATTAGAGCATATTACGGCCCCTTTGCATAGCTACCTCTCACCTGATTTGCTGGCTACAACTACTTCCTTGTTGAATTTTGCTTATGAGTCCTCCTGCTTGTTATGTGGTTATGAATAGGTTGATCCCAACTCTAAACTTCCCAACTGTTTCAAAACTGAGCAGGAAGCCACACTTGCGGTACCTTGTGTACTCCTCACTGAGGACTTCTCAACTGGATACTGCAGCGGTATTACAATGCCTTGATCTGGCTTCTGAAATGCTGAAATGAGATTTTTTATTTTCCGGAAAAATCTTTTATGCACCCCAGGTGCTGTCTGGAAAAGAAAAGACCAAAACACATTATTTATTTGCCTCATAATGCTTAAAAAAAGACACATAAGAAGTGAGAGGGATGCTTAGAGAGGTAACATTTGTGTAACTTGCTCCAATATTTGAAAACATAAGGAAGAAAAGAAAACAACAGCCAGAAGAGCTTGCTTTGCTTGGCTGAATTTCCCTGCAAGAGGAGCTAATGAGCTGTCATTGCAGTTCTCCCAAGGGTAGGACTAGTTTGTACAAGCTCTCACAGCCCTGCCCTTGCTGACTGCTACCCATCAGACATCCCGAACCTCTAAGGGTGCACAGGCCATTACCCACAATGAATTCAGCAACAGAGGGGATGCAGTTAAACATAAAAAAAAAGCACAGATCCTACAGGTCATTAATAAAAAGCCTGAGGAACCAAACCAACAACCCGTCCCCATGCCATCATTTTCCAACAGAAAATACTACTCAGAAAATTAAAAAGTGAGTGCTATGATACATACAGCTGCATGGCTAGCTAATGCTCATGTGCTTTTACCTCGTAACACACACTGACTCATCCTTCATGTTAATTTTGTGTTCTTTTCCCAGATTGCTCACAATCAGCACTGTACCATTCCAAGGCTTTCTATATGACACGAAAATGAAAGACTGTAGAAGGTTCTCTTTATTTATATATTTGTTAGTTTTTAAAGAGATCGCATTTGCAGGTGGCTGTTAAGAATGTATTCTTTCCCTGACATCTGTGCTCTCACAAAGACACTGCCTGAAATCAACATTCCCCACAAAGCTTATGAGCCTTGCTTTAGGCACCATCTCAAAACTGTCATAAAATAAAATAGTATTGCTACAAGCAATTGAACAATGACTAGTTTTGTTTCTTTCTTTTCTTTTCTTTTTAGAAAGTTGTTTTTCAGCTGTTCCATCTGGAAGATTTTTTGAGACGGGAACTGCTTGTTTTTTAGCATTTAATGAGAAAACACGAAGGCTGGCACACAGACTTCTGTCAACTAGATGTTAAACTCAAGATAACAGACGATCCAAAGTCATTCCTATGTTGGAGTAGGTAGTTTTCCAGTACAAACACTGCAGATGTTCTCTTTAGCTGTATATTAGTGTCTGCCTGTATAGTTTCAACAGATAGAGAACGGTCTCCCGCCCATCTCTATCCTTCTGACCAGAAGACCTTCCTAAATTTCTGCTGAGGCCTCATCTAGAAATAATATGACCGTTCCCACAGAGACTCTTTAGCTCCAGACAGACATTGCATTACGAAGGCATGCAATGTGTACAAAATACCACCTTAGTTCTTTCTGAGGGCATTTTTTTGTTTGCCAACATACTTTCCCATCTCTTGTCTTCACTGTTTTCTCATGGATTGGTAGGTATTGATTCTTTCAATTAGTCTCATTTTACAGGTACAAACATTCAACTTAATCATCTTGCATAAAGGAAAATAATAAGCAGATGTGAAATCACACATACAATCAGAAGCAGCAAAATTTTCTCTTCATTCCTTTCAGATTAGGACTAGACCAAGAAGTTTGAGTGAAGCTGAAGACACCAGCCAGAGGGGAAACTGCATATTTCCCCAGAGGGGAATCATTTCAAACCACACTTCATTTAGGCTATTTCTTGTGGCTTATAAAAGCATTTTCAACAGAGGCATTATTTCTATGGGGACTGATAGTAAACACTTGATTATCCATGCTGACAGAGAAGACAAATACCACCGGACATTTAGAAGCAATTTGAACTAGAGATGCGGCATTTCTTTAACAAATGACTGAACTAATTTATGATGATTTGCTTAGGCTAATAAGTAATTTGCTTACTAGCTAAGGATCTCCTGGTGACCAACTACCCATAAAAGGCCAAAGGCACAGAAACTGGCAGAGAGAGAGCAGTCCACTTTTGACAATGCACTGCTGACAATCTATACATTAATAAATGTTAATCAACTCATCATAAATTTGGACTCCAAGGGCTAAGTTAATATCCTTAGCAATGCTCTATCTAAAATGAAAAAGATGCATGTTTGTCTTTTATAATTCAATAGATTTAAGGTTCAATTGAATATCACATCTTAAAACATATCTATAATTACATAGGGACAGAGGATAGAATATTCCTGACGTGATCTTTTCTTATGGTGTAGCAAACTAAAATGGTTTTCCTGAAAGTAGTACAAATGCCACTTATCCCATTTTTTGGAAGATTATTTCACACACACACACACACACACACACACACACACACACACACAAAGCTTCGCTGCCACTATCCTGTCAGTGAATTCGATTCTTGTTCAAATTTGGGTATTTCCCATACTGCCACCTCTTAGTTATCCATGGAAATATGTTTTGAATCGCAGCTGGTCTTCAATACACTCTGGAGAAATTTCTTCCAGCCAGGTGGTATGAGCTCTGAGAATTACGCACTAGTTTAATATTCACCTTAACAAGAAGGCAAATTTTATAGACAGGAAACTGCAATATGCATTTCATGAAAACAAGATGTTTTTACCTCTTTCCCATTTGGGGATAATCCATGCAAATCTTCTGCTCTCGTGGTGCAAATAATTTCAATATTATTATATAAAGAGGGTCAAATCAGACAACAGGATAAGGGATATTTACGCTCAATAAACCCTTTCCTTCTGAAAATGATTACAAATATGCAATGATGTGATATGAAGTCGCATGTGAAATAGAAAAGAAAAAATATAAAATGGGTCTAAGAATCTATATCACAACCCTTTTCCCCAAAGCTTCGGAATCGTTGAGGAAGAGAGGTGAAAAGAGAGTAAAGACAAGAAAACCATGTCTTCCAGACCCAGCAGGACAGGTTCACATATGAACTCACAGTGGTTATGACAACATACACAGGACCTGTGCAAGCCTAACCCAGATCAAATGCCAGCATGAAGAGAGGAGGTGTACACAAAGTTCCACTCCTAGGCGAGGAGCTATTGACAATTGACAGCTACCAGGAGAAGAAGAGCCAGCTTTCTTTAGAAGAATAGCCCCTGGTAAATGAATCATGCTTCCGTGGAAGGCCACACATCCAAGAATATTTAGGCAGCACAAATTGAGTTGACAGATTTAGCAAAACAAAGAGTACACAAAATTTTGTAGATAGGGAGAGAGGAGTGGATCTGGGAGGAACTGGAGGACAATGGCAAATATGATCAAAACATACAAAATTGTTAAAGAACTAATTTTTAAATCACAAATTCTTTCCATAAAATATTTTTATTGCTCAGCTGAAGTATTTCTTGAAAGAAAAGGATTTTTGTGGCAACCCATATACAAATTCACATATACCAGCTACACATGACTATTCCTCATGATAAATCAAATTGCTTACTTATTTGCAGTGATGGACTTTTTTAAAAGGAAATACAGTTTTGACTAGAAATGATACTGATTTTTCCTTATATAGGATGAGAGAATTATCCTGACACAAAATAACAGTGTGACCAGGGAATGATATAGTATTATATGAAGTAACATAATCAAAGAACGTTATATACTAGTCTTATGAAACACATTACTATGTACAGTGAATATATAGCAATTAAAAAAAACAAAATTAATTAATTTCTCAGTGGTATCACACTTTCCTGGTATGCATGAGACCCTGGGTTTCAGCCCTAATCCTATTTTTTAAAAAACTAAAATCCCTAAAAGTTAAAGACAAAACCTAAAATATGAAATTAACCAATAAATAACAATGTATTTGAATCTACTCTAATTCGTTTTCACAATTTAAATGCTTATAATTTGTACTTTGCTTTTTACTGATAAATTTGTAAGACATTTTAAATTTTTGTCAAAACTTTATAATGTCTTGAATGCACAGATTAATGAAGCTATTAATAGAAGTTAATATTAACATCTATGTTTCCCAAAGATCATAGTGAAATACTTCAACTATCTGGATGGACTATTATAAAGTCAGAAACCAACTAAAGCAAAAGTTTAAAAACTACAATTTTGGACTCACTCAGTAGTTTGTAAATGGGCTATTCTTTGCTACTTTCTACTGTACTATGTAAAAAGAATTCACTCAGTTCTTGGACTGACACAGTGGCTCTCAAATATTTTCAGTCACAAGACACTTTCGTTCTGAACAAATCTTATTCAAATCTCCAGTTCATAAGGAAAGCTAAAGAGAACTTCACAATTAAAGTCAGATAAGTATCCAGAATTACACCCACTCACCTCTCCCTCTCCTGCAACCCCCTTGCTAGGGAGTCCTACGATAGAAGAGAACTGTGATTCAGAAAAACATGCCTTTAAAACACTGCAAAAGCAGGTAGGAATTTGTTGTGCATACATGTATGAAATTCTCAAAGAATATTTGTATTAAATAAAAACTGCAATTTTACCTCTTCTCTATCCCTCCTACCCAGAGGCCTCCAACATGGCTCTTGTGAGAGTCTTGCTGACGCATGCAGAGCAGCACCAATTGTCTGGGTACTTGCAAATGCCTCTATCTCGGGACTCTTATGCTTGGTAAATTAGCCCTGGACTATACACAATCATGTTGAGAAGCTTTCAGTAGTTCATATTTTTGGATGTTGACTATATGCTAGACTCTGCAGCTAAGAGCTTCTTTACTTGCATTATCTTACACTCCTTGAAATGACTCCTCTCATTTTACAAATTGCTTCCATCAAAGGTAATTATAGAAAGAAGCACATGGAGCCTGGATGCACTGGACATGGCCCAGGCCCTCACACTGCAGTTTAATTCCTTGTTATATCTCCTAAGGCTATTAGTGACTAGTAGAAAAGAGAAATTCCAGTTTGCCTGTTTCTATCCACAACAGCACCAATGTAGACATCAGTATTATTCAATATATGCTTTCTAAAAGTTTGTATAGGTTCTGTAAGTAAGTTAGGCATCATCCATCAAAGTTCTTCATTCTTCAAAGTGATCCCACTCCACACAGGTCTGGAACCAAAATTTTCTAAAGGCTTCTAAATGAACCACCAACAACTGTGGAATTAAGCATTCATGATTTAAATATGATTAATATTTTGGTAATTTACTATGTAACTTCTATTTTATAAACAAACCTGAATTTCAAGCACTTTTCTGATACCCAAAGAAGCAAAAATAAATAAAAGAACTGTACCTCAGCACTCCAAGAACCTGTTTCTGTCTGCGACACTCGATATGTATAGATGTAACCTTGATACCTGTGAAAGAATGCATTTCCATTACTAATAGTTTCCAGAAGAACAATGGATGCTCTAAACTTGAATTTACTTTTATCTATAAAACTTACATATACTGGATGTAAACGGACAGCTTCTTGGCAGTCACAGAAAGCAAAGCCATTGGATTTAATTTGCTTGCATTTTATTTCAGCCTAATCACAGTCCCCCACGATTTTTGTGTGGTTTAATACACCTAAGGATTTGTGTGATAAAGAGACTGGACAAAAAGAAACTACAGACCTGCTGGCTCTGACAAAAAATCATAATTATGAAACACCTTTAACAGAGTCTTACTGTTTTGTAAGTGTACATAGTCTTAAGCTAAAAATGGTTGACTGAAATAAGATTCAATTAAATTAACTGATAGTATTAATTACCAAAGTAATGTGAGTATATCATGCTATGAAATATAATTATTCTTATAATATTATTATTATAATAAATAGTAATATTCTATTACTTTATAACATTGTAATTTAGTAGTAATAGTAATTGAATTTTAAAAAGGAGTACTGAACCATGGAATGTTATGCATTCTTTGAAATAATTAAATTCTGCTATTTTCAGCAATATGAATAAAACTGGAGGGTAGGAGGGTAACTAATTCAAGCACAGAAAAACAAAAAGTATATAACTTCCTTTCAATGAAGAAGGCAAAATATGGACCTCAAAGAAGTACAGAATAAAATGGTGGTTATCATAAAGCTAGAGAGATGGGTGAAACGTTAAAACGCTTACTGTAGAATATTAGTGAAAGATGTGTTACATTTGTTTATGCTGTGGAACATTTGTTTAATGATGCAAAGATATGTTGCATTCTTTAATGTTGCATTTGTTTAACTCTGTGAAGCAGTGTTACTTTGTCTAAAACATCTGATTGGTCTAATAAACAGCTAAATGACCAATAGCTAGTCTTGAAAAAGAATAGACGGGGCTGGCGGGCAGGGAGAATAAATAGGAGAAATCTGGGAAGAAAAGATTGGTAAGTGAAAGGAGAAGAAGACGACACCAGGAACCAACCACCAAGCTACACAACAAGCTGCATAGTAAGAAGTAAAGAAAGTTATATATAATAGAGAAAGATAAAAGCCCAGAAGCAAAAGATAAATGGGATAATTTAAGTTAAAATAAAGCTGGCTAGAAACAAGCCAAGCTAAGGTCAGACATTCATAAGAAAGAATAAGCCAATAATGACACTGGGTTTTTGAGATAATGACACTGGATTTTGATCCTACTGCATGTCCTGGCTTTATGAGAGCCTAGACTGTTTGGATGCTCACCTTCCTAGACCTGGATGGAGGGGGGAGGACCTTGGACTTCCCACAGGGCAGGACACCCTGACTTCTCTTAGGACTGGAGAGGGAAGGGGGTGGGGGAAGGGGGAGGGAGATGGGAGGATGGGAGGAGGTGGAAATTTTAAATAAATAAATAGAATAAGCCTCTATGTGATTTATTTGGTAATTGGATGGCAGGGTCCCTAAATAGTAAAGAGCTAAAAAACAAAAAAGAAAAAGAAAAAACGTTTTGTCACCCAATGTGGGACTCTCAACGATCCCTAGGGCCTGAGAACACTGACAAAAAAAACAATAGATATGGCTCCTTTAATAAACTCTGCCTTACAGAAAAGCATTTAAACAGCATTTTTTACCCTAAATAGAAACAAAAAATAATTAAAAAAAAATGCCTGCCATAGTGCAGGGAACTGGCATTTCATAGCTAGGGGGTTGAAAGCAGTTCCTGGACAAACACACCTCCAACTGGGCCATGAGCTTCAGGCTTGTCTCTCATGAACCTAGAAGTGGATAGAGCCAGCCAATAGAGTCTCTCAGAAGACCCAGCTATAGCTTAATAGTTTAAATTTTGCTCACAAAAAGACTAGAGATACACAGTAAAAGAGATACAGATGGGAAAAAACTCTAAACACATTCCAATGTGTTGAACAATGGCATAGGCTTAAGAAAAGAAAATGGGTATAGACAACCATAGAAATAAAGAGTTTAAAATATAATAAAGTTCTTAAAGAGAGAGTAAAAGTAATATAAAAGAAAAGCCACATAAGATGAGAAATACATAGAGAGTCTGAATCCAATATGGTATTGTGTTGATTTTGAATTTTTTGATTGCTGATAAGCAAAAGAGAGCTGTTAAGATACCTGGCAATGAAAGAGGGACTGTAGAAATAAACCAGTCTATATACTTTAGAAATGCCTACACTTTAAAATGGAAGTCAAACAATGTATTTGTAAAATGGAACTTAAAAGTTTCATTGCTTTGGAGAAGAGGTTTTGCTTTTGTTCCCACAGGAGAGGAGAAGCTGTGAATTCCTTCAGGATTAATACGAATCAGGTTTGATCAGGGGCAACCTCCTGAACCTTGACAGGTGATATCTATCAACAAAGGTAACAGCTGGTCTTCCGACTTGGCCATTATCTCAAATTTCTCAGGTACCCCTAAAGATGCCTTTGCTACAGACAACAGGAATCAGTCAAGAGTAAACAATGTCCACATTCCCAAGATTTTGGGGAGTGCTGTTTTGTTAATGGATGTTTTCTATCATTTAGGGGAATACAGGAATATAGGACAAAAATACAAGTATGAGTCTCAGATATTTTACATTGGCATGGATTTTGGTATATTGATACAAATTTAAAGTTATTTTTGTTACTATATATGTTTCTACTCTTGTTTGGGGTATTGTGTTTATGCAGCTCATTTCAAAATGCAATATATAATTAGGAAATGAGATTAGTAGTTAGTCTATAATATTTAAACTTGTATTCACATTAGGTATGTTTTCAAGGTTAAATAGATATATTTAGGTAGATAAATGATCTTCACTTAATTTAAATACCCATAGAATATGATATTTAAAATGTTTTGTTAACTTAGAGCTTCTCATGACAATTAGATACATCTGCTCCTGGTAGTACCAATTTACTTCAGAGAATATGATGGGCATTGAAGAAACTCCACATAAGTTGTTTTCAATATGGCAAGGCTAGCCATTTGGGCAAAAAAAACTGCTTTTCCTTGACTTTATACAGTATGCTGTATAAACTGGACATGCAAAAGCCTCTGAAAAGTGACTGCTGAACTTGTCAAAACAAGATGATAGCATTCTTCAGGGTTCCTGCTTCATGAAAGACTCTGCCAGACGTTCTGCAGGACACAGAAGAAAATGACTGACAAACTGCCAATAGGCAATAGGCAAAATGGTCTTTCATATTTCCTGATTTATGTGAAAGTGTGCCAGATACTATAGGCTTGTAGTTGAAGATGGATTCCCTAATGTTGCAGAGGAACTTTGGGTGACTGTAAAGGCGGATGTCTCTGTTGTTAAGTAATATTAATTCCTTCTGGTGTCTTTGATGGATTTAAAGGACAAAGTAATTAGAATTTCAGCTTTTTCGTTATGATAGAATGTAAGTTAGGTATAAAACATTGCACCTCACTAAGATAGAAAATGTGGTGTTTTCTCTGAATTTGCTAAATACAAATGGATTAAATATTATAAATGTAATTCTTATTTGATAACTGTTTGTTGCGTATAGTTCTACTATGTTAAAGTTAAAACCTTTCATTTTTATTTAGACAAAAAGGGGAACTTGTTAATCTCACAGAGGACTCAGTACCTACACAGAAGTTCACAACCATCTGTAACTCCATTTCCAGGGTATCAGATGCCCTTTTGTTCTCACCATGAATTCCAAGCAAGCACATGGTGTACATGCATACATGCAGGCAAAATACCCACACATAAAATAAGATGAATAAGCTAATAAAAAATCAAAAGAATGGTGGTTAGCAGATTCTGGGTAGTATAGAGGATTAGAATAGTTAATTGAAATGGGATGCTGATGGACAGAGGGAGTCAACTGTAATGTTCTACATGACAACGTGATAACTATGGCTAACAACAACTATAATTGTCTATTTCAAAATTGCTACTGAGGAGGATTCAGAGAATTACCAGCACAAAGGAGTGATAAATGTCTGAGGCAATTAAAATGGCAATTACTCTAATTTGATCATTAAACATTGTATACATTGCAGAAATATCACATTGTATGTCATCACTATGGACAATTATATGTAAATTAAAATTATAAAATTAATGAGAGAAAAAATAGCTAATACTTCAAAGCAGTTTGTCCTTTCAAATATGGTAAATATTGTTCCCATTACTTGAATCATAGGTATTGTATGCCTGTTTAGATGAATTCTACTCTATAGCAAGGCTTTTAAATGTGAGATTTTTCTGTTCAGTTGCCATAAACAATACCATAGACTGAATATCTTAAATGAGAAAGAGGGTATTTCTCATATTTCTGGACGCTAACTCCAAGGGCAAAGTATAAGCAGGGAAGGTTTCATTCTTAGGTCTTAACTCACGAACACCAGAAAATGTTCCCTCCTGCCTTGCTGTTAAGCCACCAATCATATTAGATTTGGCTTTGTTTATTTTTATTTACTTATTTATTTGAGACAAGCTGTATGAAACTCTGGGCTAGGTTGGAACCTGTGACTATCCTGCCTCAGATGCTGAGGTTCAGGATTACAGGTATGCATTACCACACATGAATGCAGACCTCTTTTTTTACAATATAATTTAACCTTACTTATGCTCTAGAGATCTTATATGCAACTATCGTTACATTGGGGATAAGGTTTCAATTTGTTTGGGGGGGCATACAGTTCAAACAACAGCATTATATACTGGTCTCTAACATTTTTGCATTATAGGTAAGCTAAAATTTTTCTGCATTTTTAAATTATTCTTCATTCAAATCATTTCTCTCTTTTTGTGTTTTACCATAAGCAATGTTGAATAACCAAGCCATTTCTTCACACTTTACCTTAGAAATCTACACCACTGGTTTAGAAGCAGATATACAGCTTTGTGGCAGATTTCTTGCCTAGCAAGGGTCAAGTCATCAACATTACAGCAGAAAAAAGAAAAGAAAAAAAAAGGAATATAAAGTTACTTGTATGTATATGTTTTCAGGGCTGATCAATTGGCACTGGATAACTAACTGTCGTGCTCTTCCCTAGGGAAGATAATTTTCCTACTCATTATACAGAGTGAGCAAGTTGTATTTATGTATTTAGGAATATATATGCATATATTTATATATTTATGTGTATATACGTAACGACAATTAATGTGAAAAGGCTATGGATTTGAAAGAGGGAAAAGAGGAGTGTGTGAGAAGGTTTGGAAGAAAGGAGAGGGGAATGGTAAATTATTATATAATTTCTAAAAATAAAAGAAATTATTTTTAAAGAGATGTAAGCTAGGTAATCACTGCAATTGTTCACAGATTCTGTCTTCCACAAAACAAAGAGGTTCTTTGCTGCTTTAGAACAATGATCATTTTTCTTCCATTTTCCAATCATTTCACATTTGAGATGTCATGAGAATGACATTTAACACCCATATTTTATTTTATTTTTGATTATATCATTTATCATCATCCCGATACCCTTCCATCCCATATACCCATCCTTACTCTCTCTTTCAGATTCATGGCCTCTTCTTCCACTAATTGTTATTCACACACATACACACACACACACACACACACACACACACACACACACTTCTTAGTCACTGTCCTGGCCTACTAAGGTTATTATAACAGCATGCCACAAATGGGTGGCTTAAACAATAAACATTTATTTCTCACAGTTTTACAGGCTGAGTGTCCAAGGTCAAGATGCCACTGTGGTAAATTTCATTCTGAGGCCTCTTTTCTTGGCTAATAGGCAACCACCTTCATTGTTTATGCTTACATGGCGTTTTGTTTGTACATACATCCTTCCTCTTCTTATAAAGTCACCAAATCTATCAGATTATGGTTCCATCCTTATGAACTCATTTAATTTTAAATACCTCCTTAGGCCCTACTGCCAATAGAGACACATTAAGGCAAGGGTTTTAATATATGAATTTTAGAGATATAATTTTACACCATAGTACATGAACTCTATTCTATTATTTTTATATGATAAAATGAATTTTATAAATGAGGAAACTGAAATGTTGATAAATAAAATAACTAAAACAGACCAGAGATCCAGAAGTAAAAATGTTAGTTGGACCAAGCTCTTTTGATTCTCACACTATAATGGATATGGACTTATTATAGTTCAGTGTTCATAATAATAATACTTAATTTGATTAATAAGCTTTTAAAATTTATTATCAGCTAGATTTATTTAACTAGTATACAAAAATGAAGTCATGCATATTCAGTTATTTTGGTGTTTTAATTCATATATATATATAGTATAATATTTAAATTAGGACAAATATATTTATCCAAACATTTGTCATTTCCTTGAAATGTAAACATAGAATCCTGCCTAATTTTTTAAATGTACAATCTTTTATTATTATTATTATTATTATTATTATTATTATTATTATTATCTATCTTCATCCAAATATACATAAGCAAATCAGAAATTTTTGTTCCTACTTTACTATGCTGGTTAATTTGTTGTCAATTTGATACAAGCTCGAGTGGTGACTATCAGCCTGGCCTATAGTCAAGTCTGTGTGGGCATTTTCGCGATTAATGATTGATGTGGGAGGGCCACAGCAGGTGCTGCTACTCCTGTACAGGTTATAAAAGAAAGCAAACAGAGCAAGTCATGGGGAACAAGCCAGTAAGCAACATTCCTGCATGGTTTCTGCTTCAGTTCCTGACTCCTTGTGCCCTGATCTCTTGTCCTGACTTCCCTCAATGTTGAACTTTAAGCTGGAAGATGAAATGTAATCTTTCCTCCACAAACTGCTTTTGATAATTGGTTTTATCACAGCGATAGAAAGCAAACTAGAACAATTAGTGCATACTGATCTTTCATTCCCTATCCTACACCCTTTCTACTTCCCCCAGACCATTAATAAAAACCCAGAGACAGAAATTCGAATTCAACCTGAAGATTAGAAAAGCAAAATGGTCAGACACTGGATCTTAACTCCACTTCAGACCAAAATGGCAATGCTGCCTCTGGGAATCCTCAGAATGAGACTGAGCGGAAAGCTGTCTCCTCCTGTCTTATATTCCTTTCTAGGGCTGGGACTAAAGGCATGCACTATCTGGCTTTTCTGGCTAGTGTGGCTATGGGGATTAAAGGTGTGTGTTACCACTGTCTGATCTGTATGGCTAACCAGTGAGGCTGTTTTACTCTGATCTTCAGGAAAGCTTTATTTATTAAAATACAAATGAAATATCACTACACCCCTGCCACAGACAACTTCCATGTTACTCTCAATCTCCCTGGGAACAATTGTTTATATTTCACATGTGAATGAAAACATGTAGCATATGTATTTCTGTGCCTATCTTATTTCATTTAGTATAATGATTTCTAGTTATATATATACATTTTGCAAAGGACAGAATCTCATTCCCTTTATGATTTAACACAATTCCATTGTGTGTATGTCTCCATTTGTTTTGTTCCTCAATGGATAGATTCTCATGTTATTTCCATTTCTTGGCTATTATAAGTCGTGTGACAATGAATCTGAGAGTTCATATATTTCTTTGATATCCTGATTTCATTTCCTTTGAATATATACTCAGGAGTCGATAACTGAATGATGCGGTAGTTCTAGTATTTTGAGAATCTTCTATACTGTCTTCCATAACAATTGTCCTAATGCATATCTCTGTAAATAGTGGGGAATATGTCCCCTTACCCACAACCTCATTTGCACTGTTTTCTTTGCTTTCTTTCTATCTATCTTTCTCTCTTTCTTTACTTACTTACTTATTTATTTTTACTGGAGTGACGGAAAAAATGTGTGATTTTTGAATTTCACTTCCTGGGTGATGAGTGTCATTTTTCATGAATTTCTTTTTCATAAAGATTTTTTTTTATTTTATGTGTTTGATTATTGTGCATGCACGTATGTCTGTGAAAGAGCACTGGTTCCCTTGGAACTGTAGTTACAGACAGTTGTGAGCCACTATGTGGGTGCTGGGAACCAAGCCCAGTTCCTCTGCAAGAATAGTCAGTGCTCTTAACTACTGATCCATCTCTCCAAATTCTCATATTTTATTAGCAAATATTTCCTTAATAGAAAAAGTAACTTTTGCTGAATTTTCAAACAAATTTTGAATTTGGATATAAATAAGTTATCATGGTCTCATTTACTATATTTGTTGTTGCTGTTCTTAGGCACAGGATTGGATCAATAGGAAACCTTGATTAGGAAACATACTAAGTCTGTTCAAGTCACTGTGTTTAAACTTAAAAGAGCAGATGATACTAAATTCTTACAAAAAGAGGGCTATGCTTAGTTCATAGGCCACATTTGGCATTACATCCCTTTAGAATTAAAAAGTCTTTAAATATTTGAATTAAATTGTTACACCTTTAATCAATATCCATCAGTACTAATTATCTAATGAACTACAAAAGACATTTAAACACTCTAATTGGGTCCATTTGACTTGAGAAATTGAACAAAGAGTCAATGTAAATGTTGGTATGATTCCAAAACAAATGTTTTATTTTTGTAATGTAGCTTTACCAGAATATTTGACTCATATATACAAGTAGCTTATTATGTGCTTACACGTGATAAAAAGATAATATATGTATTTCACTGTTAAGCTTTTATTTTGAAGTTATTTAAATCTACTTTAAAGCACAGCAATTTCAGTAAGTGCTCTACAGGGAACAAGACAAGAGATTTGATTTCTGTTATTCACCATAGGCACTTGAAACATGGGTTTTAAGGGACTTTCTTGAAGTCATCCAACAAAATGGAGATGGAAGCAGGACCCTGAGTTCTATTATTCCCTTTGAAAAGCAATTAATGAGAACGATTCACAGTAAACTTAAGGGTGATACGGAAATAATAGTATTTAAAATCTATTTAAAAACAATAGAGCTGGGGAATAACTCGGTTGGTACAGTGCTTGCCTGCAGACAGGAAGACCTGCGTTCAGTCCCATGAATCCATGGCCGGGATGATGGCATGCACTTGTAGCCCAGCATTAGTCAACCATGCAACTCAGGTTGGTGAACACCAGAAAAGGGAGAAGTCCCTATCTCAGAAAATCAAGATGGACAACTCCTGAGGAATAGCAACAGCAGCTGTTCTCTGGCTTCCACACACATGTGGAAACCTGTAAGCACTTATACACAAATACATACACACATAAAAACAAAAGATCTCAGTAATTTAGGCAAAATGATAAGGTATCTGTTTTCCATAGTCTAAACAATGTGCCTCAAAATATACAGTGGATATAGTCCATACCATCATTCAGCTTCATTTAGTCAAAATAAATGAGTATGTTTTGAAAATAGTTTCCTAACGAATCTGATGTTATCTCACTTTCGGTTAAGCAGCAGGAACCTGAGTACCACTTCAAAAGCTCTTACCTTCTTCGTCTCCAAACAAGCTGGTGTCAATGGTACATCCATTTTCTCATGATTACGGTATCTAATATTAACAATTTCCCCCACCCCAAGCCCTTGAATTGAGAATGAACAAACTTTTGTCTCTTCTCAAACCGGCAGTGTGTGGCCTTTACTTCTAAGTCATGGCACTTCCTAATCAATGGTCCTCTGTAGACAACTCTCATAATAGTATGGGTGGGGAAAACCTAAAGCGGAACAACTCAAATTGAATTCCTAGGATCACAGCATTTTTTAGCCACCTGATATGGGTGCTGAGAACCAAACGCAGATCTTTTGGAAGAGCAGCAACTGATTTTAACCAATGAATCAGCTCCCTAGCCATGGAATATGCTTTTTTAAAAAGCAACACATATGCTCTGTCTGTGGGAAATCATTGTTATAGGGAAAAAGTAATGTGTGTTAATAAAAGCTATAACAGTGTTCATATCTTTTAGCAAATAACCTTGTTTATGTTTATACGCTCCAGGCAAATAAGTCAAAAGAAAAAGACAAGTAAGTTTTTAATAGTATATAAAGTAAAATTAAGCTAACTACTCCAAAAAGTAACAATGACTCAAAATAAGGGAATATTTTTTATATATGTCCTCAAAATTGAATATGAATAAAGTAGAAGTAAGCCAGGCGGTGGTGGTGCTAGCCTTTAATCCCAGAACTGAGGAGGCAGAGGCAGGTGGATCTCTGAGTTCAAGGCTAGCCTGATCTACAGAGTGAGTTCCAGGACAGCCAGGGCTATACAGAGAAACCCTGTCTTGAAAAACCAAAAAAAAAAAAAAAAAGTAAAAAAAATTACAACAAAACAATTCTTCATAGACAGGGAAATAATAGAGTTAGAAGGACAACCGCTAAATGGAAAAAGTATTTGCAAACCTTCAACCTGATAAGGGTTGGTACCCAGAATAACTAAGATTTGAAGAAAAAAAAAAAACTCAGTAAGAAAACAAATTGCTTGAAAATGGGCAATGAACCTCCACAGATTTTTTTACAAAATAATACATACAAAATGGCCAACAAATATACGAAATTTTTTCAACATCATTAATCATTGGAGAAATGAAAATTGAAACCACACTTTTTCAAGTGACTCTTACCAAAAAGATGAAAGGTAAATATTGTGAGGATGTGGAGAAAGAGAACACTTGCACACTGTTGGTGGGAAACAGAAAGGGGGTTCCTCAAAAAATAAAAATGTATTGCATGACTCAGCAACAGAACGATTGTGTGTATATCCAAATGACACCAGTATGTCAAAGAGTCTGCCATGATCAATGATCAATGTAACACAATCTGTATTATAAAGGATAAGGAATCAACTTTGTGTGCAAGAACAAAGAAAATGTGATATATACCCTCATATGCTGTCCCTCATGTGAAGAATACAGATTTTAAAGCAAACATGAAAATGGAAAATAAGCTAGTTGAGAAAAGGAAGAAGACCAAAGGAGAGGAGACAAAAAAGGGAGATCGGGTAAATATGATCAAAATATATTATATATGTAAGAAAATATAATGCTGAACCCATTATTTTGCACTAATTATAATATTCAGTAATCATAAATGATTGAAAAACAAACTGTAATGGAATGCCATCCAACCTTAACAAAAATATTATCATCTATTTTTGACAACAGGGATGAACCTGGAGGACAAACATTATGTTAAGTAAAATAAACCAGGCACAAAAAAAGGCAAATTTTGCAAGATCTCACTTACGCGTAGAATCTAAAATTATTGAATTCACAGAAGCTGAGAATACTGTAGTTTTGTAAACCACAAAGAAGAAAGGGGGAAAAAAGCGTAACTCATTTTTAAAAGCTGTTAAACGTTTCTGACTCGGTCTGTGAATATAGACAACTCAAGAAACAGATCAGTTTTCACTTCTTTCTCCAATTTAGATGTATTTTGGAACTGATGACAAGTCCAGCATGTCTGTGAAGGGTGTCAGAAGCACTGGAACTGTAGCTACAGACAGGTGTGAGTTGCCATGTGGTTGGAGGGAATTGAACCCACGTCCTCTGGAAGAGCAGCCAGCGCTCTTAACTGCTGAGCCATCTCTCTAGCCCCTGTACCTTAAGCCTTTAAAAGGTATTCAGACTGGTAAAGGGCAAGTGCAAAGCCACTCAGCTTATTTTTTTCTTTTCTTGATGGGTATCTCTGGTGGATAGTGCTTCACTTCAAACCAACAAAACCACATTAACTTTCTTTATGCCAATTAAAGGATTTCTCAAAAGAAAAGCTGTAAGCACATCTGGCGTCTACAGCACACTGAAAATAATGCAAGCTGGTTCCCATGCTCTCATCTGCACATCATTGCTATATATATAACATTTAAAACACAATTAATGCAACAGATTTTGAGGGGCTTTGGATATTTTTTTCCAAGCTGGTCCAGAACTCATTACACAGGCCAGACGGATCTCAAACTCATGGTGATCCCTCCTCACTTCCCAAGTGCTGGGATTGCAAGCAGGAGTCCTGCTATAGCTAAATTTTAAGTGAATATTTTATATCGGTAATAATTATACCATGTAAACAAAGTTTTCATTATTAAACCGGTATTTCCCCTCAAGAGGTTTCTGAACCTTCTGTTGTCCAAATTTCATTCCTTTGGAGTGGATAGGAATTTCCAGTACAATCTAAAGTCATTCAGTATCAATACTAATGGGGAAACTATGTAATGGCCCTATTCTTACCGCCACTGCTTGTTAATCCAGGGCAAAAAGAAGTTTCAGAAACTTGTCCAATGTAAAATCACTAGATAAGAGGCAGAGCTGATGGTGTACTCGGGCGGTCTTGCAAGAAGATATTGGCTCTTAATCCCCATGGTGTGATACACTTCTTAGATTAGTAGAAATGAATTAACAGTTTGGTCTTACAGCAAATCTTGGAAGTATAATTCTCAACAAAAAGGTTAAGTCTGTTAGGACACAGGGCTAGAAGTGTCTGCTGAAGGCTAGAACAGGAGAGGTAGCTGAGGAGAGCCCAAGAGGGAGAAGGGGTGGGGGGCGGATTTACAGGTTAAACAGACTTCCTCTATGTTTAAACTAAATGGCAACTTCTGAGTATTCCTGAAGCTTCAATTTTCCAATGTTAACCAGAGTCAGATTTTAACATATTTGCTTGTGAAGTACCCATTTTGTAGTTGATGTGTAACAAATATTACTCGGATAGCTTTTGGGCTCACTCTACAATTAATAAATTCTACACAGAAAATCCAAAAAGATTTTTGTTACCCAAGTTATTGTGAAGATATGACACCAATAAACACACCCAATAGAATTTTAAAAGCAGATTATGGATGCAAAGTCTGAGATGTAAGGAGAGAACCAACTTCAGCAAGCTGACCTCTGACTTATGCTATCCATGGACTCACACACAAACATACAACACATGCAAATAAATAAGAAATCTAAACTTATATAAACTAAAGTATGATTTCTCGTTAAATTTTATAATCTCAAATTTATTGCCATACTTTTCTTTGCCACACTGTCCCCTGCTATTACAACTGATAAGCTGGAATTTTATTGTACTGTATCTCCTCTATTTCTTGAATACGGTTGTGTGGTGGGCACTTTATTTCCAGTCCAAAGGACTCCATATCTACTATAGAGAAATTTGCCCATCCATTTTCATTGCTTCTCTATTCACAATAGCTAGGAAATAGAAAGAGCCTAGATGTCCATCAACTGGTGAATGGCTAGTAAAAATGTGAAGTGTTTACCAATGAAATGATATTCAGCTATTAATAAAAGTGAAATTATGAAATTTGCAAGCAAACAGATGGAACTGGATATAGCCATTCTGAGTGAGCTAATCCAGACCCAGAAAGACAAACATCACAGGTTTTCTCCCATTTGTGAATCTTAGCTTTGAATCTCGAGATAATGTGTGTTTCTTTTGGAATACCCATAGAGGTCAGGGAAGAACTAAGGGGCCCTGGATGGCAACTTTCAAGGGATGAGAGACAGAATACACAGGTATAAATAATCAAAAGGAATACTGGAACAGGAAAGGTTAAATCGAATAGGGGCAGAGTAGAAAACAGGGAGGGATAAATAACACTAAAGACCTCTCCAAAATGTCATGTATAAAACTACTAATGAAGATGCTTCCTAAAACATATACCTATACACATATATAAAAAGAGTTAAAATTGAGTTAATCTAATAGAGCAACAAATAGACATCATATATTATACCAAATGAAATGTCTATTATCAAGAATGGATTGTGTCTTTCGGAGTTGTTGGCCAGTGAGGATCAATAGACCACCAGACACTACAAGTTGTTGCCAAAGCTCTTGGTTCCCCTTCAGAACTTGACAGTAAGACCCTGTTGCAGACACCACCACATAGTTGAGGCACAGAACATGGAAAAGTCAAGCTGGAACAGACCTGAAAGCTTCATCTACAATGGGCTAGCTCATAGTGCTGGAAGGTGTTAGCATACTACCAGAGTCATCGTCAATTTTGCCCATCAAAAAAAAAGTCAAAAAGATAACTTTTATCCAAAGATATATATGAAAATTTCATCATTATGTGTCTTCAAAACTAAAGGATTATAAATGTGTTTCTTCCTCCAAACCTTTCAGCAGAGAAGTATAAAATTGGCTTTGTATATAGGGATGTTAATTGTGGAAACATGCTATTTTTCAAGCTTATTTTTAAAATATTTTTAATTAGTTTTCCTAGGGGATGATGAGGTATTACCTAGTAGATATCTATACTGGAGTGAAAAATGAAAAGTTGTGAGGATATAATATGTAACTCAATGAAAGAAATTTTATATACCTGTAAAATGAAAAAAGAATAAAATATTATACTATATCTTTGAGAAGAGTCAATTCTTTAAGATGACAAACTTCCCTAATTTTTATTGACATTAGTTTAATTCAATTTAACAGAATTATTTTAGATTTCATCACCAATAATCAGTAGATGAGAATAGCTAATAGCTTCTTAGTATGTTTGAAAATTATGATACACTGATTTGGTTAAGATAAGTATAAATAAATCAACTCAACCAAATAGTCCAGAAACAACAATAATAGCAATTTTATAAATATTGAATTCTTTTAGTACTTGGTAAAGTAGTCTAACAAATGAAGAATGAAAGTTCAATCTAGTAAACTATGTTGGACAACTGGTAAATACCTGGAAACAAACCAAATTAGATCTTTTATGCACATAAAAAGTGGTGGCACACGCCTTTTATCCCAGCACTCGGGAGACAGAGGCAGGCGGATCTCTGTGAGTTCGAGGCCAGCCTGGTCTACAAGAGCTAGTTCCAGGACAGGCTCCAAAACCACAGAGAAACCCTGTCTCGAAAAACCAAAAGAAAGAAAGAAAGAAAGAAAGAAAGAAAGAAAGAAAGAAAGAAAGAAAGAAAGAAAGAAAGAAAGAAAGAAAGAAAGAAAGAAAGCTCAAATTAAATTAAAGGATAGAACAAAAGTTAATAAAGCCACATATTTAAAACAAAACAGTGAAATTTTCTGTATCTATGGAAGAGAAACTGGAAAACAAAGGTAGAAATCAAACATGAAGAAACCGAGTGATGCATTTCAGTACTAAAAATATTAAATAACAAACACCAAACAGAGAAAGGATATCAGCAGTATAACGAGATATGTCTATTTATTTGTGCATGTGTGTGTGTGCATGCGTGAGTGTGTGTATGAAAAGCAGTAAGATCCAAATCATGAAGTGATAAAAGTATGCAAATAGCCAGTTCACAAATGGGGAAAAATAGTTTAACAACCACATCAAAAACAGTCAGTGCCATTAACAAAATCTAAAATATGAAAAGTAGAGTATAAATATGATAAAAAAAGTTAGACATCAAACTACAAGAAAATTGTTTTTAACAAGAATACTCATTTTTAAGAACAATTACACATATATAAACTAGAATATATATTTATAGTAATCATTCAAATGTAGAATTTGTAATTTAAAAGTATTGAATGATTCAAGTGTCAAAAAAGAGGCTGATGTAAATGTATGAAGCTGTCAAAAAACAAAATTTGTCAATAAGAAATAAGAGGTTGGTCAAGAAAAATATGGCTCATTTACAACTTAGCTAAACTAAAATACAGCCCTTATAAAAAGAATGCCTTTAATTTATTTGTGAAAATATTACATATGGATCAGCTTTTGTTTTACACTACATGGAAATTACAACAAAATGTAATGAAAAATGTACATGCTCAAAAATATTCATCTTACTAAAATATAGAAGAAATTTTACTTAAAACTTAAGAGTAGTTGCCTTTAAGTCACAAGATTATAGATTATTTTTCCGTTGATTCCATTACCTATGTTTTCAAATTTTATATAACAAATAAGTGGTAAGACTATTTTGGCAGGGTGGTGATGGCTCACGTCTTTAATCCCAGCACTCGCGAGGCAGAGGCAGGTGGATCTCTGTGAGTTCGAAGCCAGCCTGGTCTACAAGAGCTGGTTCGAGGACAGGCTCCAAAACCACAGAGAAACCCTGTCTTGAAAAAAAAAAAAGACTATTTTGACAGATTGTTTTAATTCTAATTTTATTTAGAGAAAATAATTGAAAAATCTTCATATTATGAATGAAGAGCAGCAATTGTCTAAGTAGAAAACTTTTACAATGTTGAAACATTTTGTTTTCTAAAACTTAATGGGAGGAAAGGTCCTGTCTGAGAGTCACAACTGGAATTTAATCTGGGAAAGGGGAATGTACAGTTTGAAAGAACAATTTGAAGCATACAATATAAATAGGCTAAATTGAAATTCAAGCAAGCTTTCTTGGTTAATGGGAATAAACAAAATATAGAATAAGGTGGCACTGAGTAAAATGTAATTATTTTATGTTTGTTCATGAATGTATGAGTCTATTTCATTCTATTCTGTATCATATGAATCTGTAGTTTGAATTAAGAGTGCATAGTTTGCTGTACATTTTGCAAGTACCACATAGTGACAGTAAGAGAGAATGAAATGGTTATGTGTAGCAAAAGGGACACTCCAAAATAATTGAAGAACTGATCAAGGCAAAGCATCTTGTCTCATCACTCCCCAGTAGTCTGGTCATAACTCTGAAAACCCACATGACAGAAGAAGAATTCTCTACTTATCTATTTTCATAGGAAGAGGTTTTCATGGAGAAATTAGTCAACAACAACTTACATTTATGCAGCATTCACCTTCAGTGAAAACTAAAATAATGAGAATTTCCTTACGTGGTACTGACACACCTGCCTAAAAACTAAGGATTCCTCTCTTCAAGATTTTACTTAAAGCAATCTTTTGTAACAACAAACAAACAAACAAACAAAACCAGATTTCTGTTTTATGTGACTGGAAGATGAAGTCCCCAGAGAATTTGAGTGACTCCCTAAAGGTCATAGCCTGGCCTCTTGTCAGTCCAAGGCTCCTTGTCATAAAGAACACAACCTGTCTTCACAGTTCATGCATTCAATTCCAAGTTGTTTGCTGAGTGCCTATTATGTACCAGGATATGTTTCTGGTACTAAAGACAATATTCATTCCTTCATGAAGGTATTTTTGTAGTAGATCTCATATATAATTAAGCAAGCTAGTAGAAAGTTTAAAGCTCCTTCAATAAAAACAATGGCCTAGCAACACAGAGAGGTCCTTTACATTTGTTAGAATGGTCAAGGGATGTATATTGAACCGAAGGTGTAAAATCCGAGTGTGGAGCAGCCATGGGAACCTTCTGGAATGACCAGAAGAGGAGAAGTCTGCTGTCTCCACCTCTCTCCGCTACACAGGCTTCTTTTCAACCTTCATTTTCCCCTTAAGGAGCATGCTGCGTAACCCACTGCTAAGCCAAAGCAGCTCATTTCACTCACCATCCTCCATCTTTTGACAAGAAAAAAACCTAAGGATCCTCATTGGCTTTCCTTGCCCTTCTCGGGGTTCCACTTGGGAAGCAGAAAGGTCCAAGCCCACAGCTGGATGTTCAGTCCAGTGGAAAAGCAATGTTCAGACACATATAAAATCCTGGACTCTGTCCCCAACACAGAAAAATTATTTTTCCATATATTTAACTTTTAGCTTTTATGATAAATGTATTTAACAGGAGCTGAAAACTGCCACGAATAATGCTTGGACATTTTTAAAAATCAGTATAGAATGACAAACCTCTCAAACCATCCACAATTTAATCTTTATCGCCTGACCCAGAAAGTACCTCAAATTTTCGTAGTGTATCATCATGTCCACTCACTACAAAGCATTTTTTCTTTGTTTTGTTTTTATGCAGAAACGACTGTGCTAGAGTGAGGGTTTTGTGGGTTTTTTTTTTTTAAAAAAAAAAAACCTGCTTACAATAACGTTTGAACTATAGGACCTTCTGTAGAAATGCCCCCATAAGTACTTAAATAAATTGTCCGATAGGAGAATAATAATAAACTGAAACTCATAGCTTACTGAACATTTGCCCAGTGTCAAGACCAGTGCTCAGTTGTTTTTAAAAGCATGGAGGTATTTAATCTTCACAGTCCCTTGGAATATGAGTCCCATTTAATAAGTGAGGAAACTCAAGGTCCAAAAGATTGGCTTGCTGAGACTACAAGCTTAGAGTCTGATTATGGTAGGGAGGATTCAATCTCGCATCTGCTTTGCCGGGGAGATAGGGAGCCAAAACACAACTGCATCTAGTTCAAAATGGAGCGAAAGGCTGGCAACAATCTTGGCAACGACCAAAGTGGAACCGTTACAATTGGGTTTTCTTTCTGTACTCTTTAAAACGATTGTCAGGCCTGTCTTTTATCAGACATCCACGTTTTTAAACTCCTGGCCTCTCTTATGAAGGAAGGTAACTCAGCAGCTCCAGAAAATCCTTACTCTAGTACAGTAGAGGCTGCCACAAACACACTGGCGAGACCCAGCAGATGAAATCCCCAGCGAGCAACCTCTACCCAACTACTACCCACAACAGCGCTGAGCTGAGTCTGGGGAAGCCTTGGGACCAGGCATGAGAGATGAAGAGTTCTCAGGGTTCCTGCTGCTTGTGTCCCTGATTACCTTTACTAAAAGCTGTAACTCTCTGCCCCTCCTTCCAGGACTCCCCAGCAAGGTCAGGACATACGTGACGTGACGCCAGGCTGCCACTAGGACAATGTACTCACAAAACACACAAGCAGTACACGCCAGGAACACTCTCGCTGTCTCTTAGCAGATAGCTTCCATCCAGGCCTGTGGCGAGCAATAGCTTCTCCCCCGTCTCCCGGCTGATTTTGCCATGGTACACAGTCACAGCATCCATGCCTGGTTAACTCGTGTGGGCCCAGAAGGAAGATGCTCGAAAAGGGAAACGGTGCTTCTGCTTCTGCTGCTGTGGTGGCTCCCAGTCAGTCAGCCACCTGACTCCCAGGGCAGCCAGTATGCATGAAAAGAGAGAGAGAGAGAGAGAGAGAGAGAGAGAGAGAGAGAGAGAGACGAGTGCCCCAACAACAGGATGTTGTCTACCTGCCTTAGAACCTCTTCTGACACTTCAATTAAGGCCAGCTCAGCAGTTTAGCAGCTTCAGACTTGTCATGGGGGTTTGATCACCTGCTCCCCAACAGAGGGTTCCTGGTGGGGGAGGGGGAACACTGGAAAGGTTCTTGTAGTTTTGGAACTATGCCAGCAATGCAGACAGACCTTGCACAGAGATGAGAAATTTGATAATGCTTTGCTCGGTGTAGCCCCTGCAGAGCCATCAGGGATGACTTGGCCTGACTAGTACACAAAAGAATTGATGATAGAGGCAAGTGGCATCATGAGAGGCAGAAACAGCCTGACCAAACGAATACATAAAAACCACTGGAACTGCAGAACATGGCCAGGAGACTTCCACAGCACCACCAAGTATTCAAGAACTATGGACTTTGGGACTAGATCTTCTTGAACAAGCTCTCTTTTCTTCAATGCTGATGTTGGCATCCAGGACCTCGGATAAAGTCTTCGACCACTAAGCTAGTCCTTGAATAAGCATAGGCTCAAGCAAATATTAATTTTTAACTTAATATTGTGTTCATGATCCAAAAGTACCAGTTTAGTCACAAAAAAAAACACGCAATTGTGCTTAAAAACTATTCCAGATTAATCTAGCTGAAGAGTTTAAGAAGAGCACATTCTTTTATTGGTGACTCTTAGCTTTTTTTTTTAATTTTTGAGATTATTACTTTTTCTTCCCTTTTTACCCTTGAAACCCTCCCAAATACTGCTCCCTGTTTTCCTACAACATTTTGATTGCATCCATATATGTATATACCTAGAAACCCTAATCACAACCTGCTGAATCTATATAATGGTATTTGTACGTATGTTTTTAGGGCTGGCCATTTGGCAGTGGACAACCAATTAGAGTACTCTCCCCTGGGGAGACCACTTTCTCCACTCCCAGCTTTACTCTGCTGCCTGTAGTTCTTGTATAGGACTACAGGCTTGTGGCCTCTTTCTGTCCAGTTTGGCAAGCACATTGGTGTTGTATGTGAACTTTTGTTTGTCCTTTCGTGTATTGGACTAGGCCCAAATCATTTTGGATATAAAACCCATTTTATGTTATTGTGTAAGTGTTGATATTGTAACTTTTTTTTCTGTTGCTCTAGTGAACTTTTTTCTACAACTGATGCTAAACTGGCATTAATTTCTTAAACCCTCTCCACTTTTTATTCTTTGATATCACGTATTGATTCTATCTCAAAATATGCTAAATAATGTTTCCCAAAAACTTTCTTCCATTCCTCCCAAATAGTACCATTTAATGCCTGAAACTGACCAGTCTCATCTGTATCTTTAGATAATGTGTGATACTTTTTGAATTGGAGTGGAAACAGCTAAGCTATGCTGTCTGTTGTATATCTTCCACAGCTTTAGCCCTCAGTGCTTTGTGAACCTGGCATGGGTGGGCTATCTTTAAGAAGAATGATATTAGATGCTCAATGAATTAGATGCATAGAGTTATCCTACACCAAAAGGAAAGGTTTGAGATTCTGAATAAATCTCTATGGTGGCAGCCAGTCACAACGAGCCATCTTTATTGAAAACAGTGCCTGACTTTTGTAGCTAAAATATAAACCTGCATTTCCCACAGCCGTTTTCGATAAGAATTTTTTAAGATGGCTTTATTGAAGATGACAACAGAATAGCTCTGGGGACTGGGTCAAGATCATCTCAACGTCCTCCTACCTCATGTGTTTTTACCAACTCCTTATCTTTTCCCATGGTTTTGCTTAAGAAAGAAATTTAAATTGATCTGATACATGAATGCCTATCTCAATGTTAAGGACTTCGGAAGTTAGCCTAAACAGGACTCTGCATCTAAAAAAAAAAAAAGCTAATACTTTGGAAATTAATTACAATGATGGCATTTCAGGCATCAAAAGGAAGGGCATCCTCTTTTATCGGGTCATAAGGACTGCACACCACCTATCCTGCAATTGCTAGAACATTCAGAGATACGTAGGTTAAAAACAAAACCTAGCTTTTCTTTTTTTTTCTTTTCTTTTTTTTTTTTTTTTTTGTCTCTGAACAACTTGGAACAAATCATCTACAAACTTAGGAACAGAGCAACCTGGATGTGACAGCACAAGCGTGCCATGCATTCTTTTCTTTCTGTTTTATTCTGAATTTCTAAAATAGCACGCTTGTCAAAGCAGTCAGGTACAGTGGGGTTCAGCACAACTAAAATCGTATCAAAAAAGAACAGTTAAATTATAAGGTAATAGTACAACTCTCACATCCAGTACCTTATTGTCGTCTCACAAGCAAGCTGACAGGTGAGCCAGCCCACCAGCGCAGTGTTGATGAAAACTACTGACATCTTCACTGGGCTGCTACACAGACACTAAACCTGACTTTGGCAAATTCACACTTCATGCACAGCTTGAAGTGTAGAGAGCAGAGGAACTGAAACAGCTTTCTTCCTTCTCTGTCCCTGTGCCCACAATACAGGAAGACAAAGATCATACAGCAGAGCAGGGGAGATAATAGGGGAACCAATAGACAAAGAACTAAGTAATGGGCCCCATTTATGAGCAGAAGAATCTGCTTGTTTATTGCCTATCTCTTCCACTTGACCATAAAGTCCATAACAACGGGGCTTTATATGCTTTATTCATCACTGTACCCTCAGTGACTGGCACACAGTGGATGCTAAATGTGTGTGAGTGTGTGTGTGTGTGTGTGTGTGTGTGTGTTGTGTGTGTGTGTGTGTGTGTGTGTGTGTGTGTGTGTGTGTGTGTGTGTTGTGTGTGTGTGTGCGTATTAGTGAACGAATAAATGGCTGGAATTAAAGTTGTCAAGAAAAAATCTGAAATTTTCTGTGTCTCTCTGTGTCTCTGTCTCTCTCTCACACACACACACATTCACACACATGCACACATGCACAAAATGCTTTCATATACCTTTGGCCCACCTTAGAAACCACATTGTAAATTGGAAGAAGTGTTAGTACAATAATTATAAGGTCTGAATTGTACTCCATTTTTTACCACTAACTTGCTTCCTTTCTCTAAGCCCAAGGCTTATTTTCTCCATCTGTCAAATGGAATTGAGCCAGGGGACCCCTAAGCAGTCATTTCCAGACTTAACTTTCAGTGTTCTAAACAAAAACCTCAAATAAATAAATAAGAGATAGATGACAGACAGAGAGATAGATAGTTTGACAGACAAAACTTCTTTGGAGAAAAACAGAGCTTGTTTTTGTGGAAGAAGCAAGACCTTGAAGTCTTGAGAGGAGGAGGTATTTGTTCTCATTGTTTTTAAAGCAATCTCCAAAATTAAATCATACTGTAGAAAGAGGGCTTTATATTTTAAAGAAAACTTTTTAAATATCGATGCCATTTAAACCAAACACAAAAACACTGCAAGCTAGGAAACCTGTCAGCCAAGGTTGAAAGGGTCTTCTTTTCTAAACTTGTCACCTCCTGAGATCTCTGAGAAGTGACAGGATTTTGCATGTGGATACCCTGTCTGAGGTGCTAATTGTCTGCATTCCAAATGCCCTAGGCTATTCTGGAGCCCAGGTAGATGAAAAGAATGATGCCAAGGGTGGCCAGTTCTGTAGAGGAGATGCGACATTTCAGAATCTTTCTCTCTAACCTTTCAAAACTATTTTTTTTTCTTCCACTAGCTTATCTAAGAAGTGTGAATTCTCCTGTGACCATGTTATGATGTGGTGAGTTTACACATTCTCTTAGCACTAAAATTTACTTCCTTTACAAAAATAAGAAAAAAAAAGCCTTTTAAAAAGAGAGAGAGAGAACACCTCCTTTCACTAACACTGAAGTGTATGAGGCTACTTTTTTTCTAAATCCTCTCTTCAAGGAGGGAAGCAGACCCAAAGGTGCTGTGAGTATTTGTTTAAACCTGCTAAATAGATAGATTATTCCTCTAGCTACTCATGGCCTTCTAGTGTAAGTCAGGTACAATAGTTGGTACTTGTCAGAGAGAAGAAAAACAGCACCTGTCCTCAAGTAGCTCACAAAAGGATGCCAACAAACAGTTACATTCAAGCTCCTGTGTTGCTTGGTTCCCATCTGGTGGCACTATTTTGATAGAGGATAGAAATGCTAAGTGGGGGGAGGGGCACTACCTGGAGGAAGTAGGTCACTGGGCATATACTTCTAAAAGTATATCTAAGTTCAAGGTGTGTATTCTCCTTCTGTCTCCCTTCCCCTCTCCCTTTCCTCCTCCACCTCTCCATCTTCCTCACCATCTTACTCCCCAATCCCAGTCACCATAAAGTATATTACTCCTCCACACCCTTTTCTTTTCTGTGATGCTGTGCCCCACTGAGTTCTCTGAAACCATAAAACAAATTATTCCTGACTTAAATTGTTTAGGTCAAGCATTTTGTCAACGCAATATAAAAGTAACTAATACAAGTTATGATAGAGAGGGTGGAATTCTCACAGCACAGCAATACTACACCAAGTTCAAACTGTATTCTAAACAAATACAGCCTACTTGATATGACAGTGCCTTTACCTTTCTGTCTGCTATGTAGTTACTTCCTCTACTTTGCCTAATTTTGCCTCCTCCATCTTGAATTCAAAGCACCCTGATTCTAGCCGAAATAGCAATTTCTGAACTTCTAGGCCTTATTTATCAGTATAACGTGGAAAGCTCTTGCTTGGATGGTCTGTTGTTCAGATTTCCAGGCCCAGAATTTAGATCATCAATTCTCCATCCATTCATCCATCCAAAATAGCAGAAGGAATGATCTGTTACTAAAGCGGTCTAGCCAGGTTCAATGGCACATATCTGTAGCCCAGCAATTTGCGACAATTTATTGAGCCCAGAAATGTATATCCAGCCCGGGAAACAATAGAAGGAATCTTTAAAACTGGAAAAAATAATCTAGGTTCTCTTCTCTCCAAGTAAGAAATTGCTATACAGATTAAGTCTTATTGCCCAGTCTCCTTTTCTAGATCAAATGAAGGCAGGCCTATAGAACTTTTACCTACCTTTTTCTCAAAGTATAAACAAGATAGCATGTCCAGTTGGCCTGGAACCTAACAAATGCTTAAGAGTTTTTTGCTATGAGCTTGTAAACCCGTAGGAGACAGGAATGATGCCACATTCCTCTTAGCACATTTAGATTTGAACACAGTACCTGAAGTCTGGTTAACATTATTCTTTCATTCCCTATAGAGAGAGAATCTTTTACAGAGTGTAGCATCGAATTTGATTCCAAGGGTATGCCATTTTTGTCTTTGACTTCTCTTACGTGATCATTTACTGATGCGTATCAAATGGTCTGCCTTATTCTTGTTTGCAGAAAGAACTCTTCACACACCACTCCTTAGTTACTCATAAATACATCTTCCTGTATATTTTTTTTTGCCTCATTATCCCACTTACTTTCAGATACTAACTAACTGAGTCATCTTTCTGCACCCTTTATTTCCAGGTGTGATATCATTTTTTTTAATTTATTTTTTTAAAAAAAAACTGTCTTTTTTCATTTTACATATTAAATGTTCCCACTCCCTTTACCTTCCTCCCCCCTCCTTTTTCCCCCATCTACTCCTCAGAGAAGGTAAGGCTTCCCATGGGGAGTCAACAAAGGCTAGCACATTGTTTGAGGCAGGGCCAAGGCTCTCCCCCACTATATCTAGGCTGAGCAAGGTATCCCTCCAAAGAGAATGGGTTCCTAAAGGCCAGTACAGTAGTAGGGAAAAATCCTGGTGCCACTGCCAGTGGCCCCTCAGTCTGCCCCAGTCATACAACTGTCGCCCACATTCCAAGGGCCTAGTTTGGTCCTATGCTTGTTCCCTCACTGTCAGACTAGAGTTGGTGAGCTCCCATTATTGGGCATATACCAAAGGACACTCAATCATACTACAAGGACATTTGTTCAACTAAGTGCATAGTGACATTATTTGTAATAGCCAGTGTAGTGGCATTTCAATTGTATTTTAATAAATAAAGACTGCCTGAAGATTAGAGAGTAAACAATCCCACTAGTCAGCCTTATAGACAAGGCTATGGTAACACACACCTTTAATCTTAGTAGCCACACTAGTTGCTATAGAAATTGGGTTGGGCATGCCTTTAATCCCAGTGGTACACTCCTTTCATCCCAGCCCTAGAGAGAAATATAAGACGGGGCAAGACAGCTCTCAGAGACAGTCTCATTCTGAGATTCCTGGAGACAGGATATCCATTTAAGACTGAGGTCGAGGTAAGAGCCAGTGGCTCAACCGAAGAATGGATAAAGAAAATATCTACACAATGGAGTACTACTCAGCAGTAAAAAAACAATGACATCTTGAAATTTACTCAGCAGTAAAAAACAATGACATCTTGAAATTTGCAGGCAAATGTATGAAACTAGAAAAAAAACATCCTGAGTAAGGTAACCCAGACCCAGAAAGATGAACATGGTATATACCCACTCATAAGTGGATACTGGCTGTAAAGCAAAGGATAACAAGCCCACGATCCTAGAGAAGCTAAGTAACAAGGAGAACACTAAGAGAAACATATATAGGTTTCCCCTGGGAAGGGGAAATGGACGAGATGTCCTGACAAAATTGGAAGCATGAGAGTAGTGGGAGAGGGAGGGTAGAATGGGAAGAGAAGGGGAGAAGGAGATGGGGGAGGACAACTTGAGGGAACAGGATGATCAAGATGGGGAAGAACGGGGAGAGCAAGCAAAGAGATATCTTGATTGAGGGAGTCATTATGGAGCTAGCTAGAAGCCTGGCACTAGAGAAATTCCAAGGAATCCACAAGGATGACCCCAGCTAAGACCCTAAACAATAATGGAGAGAGTGCTTAAACTGGCATTGCCCTGTAGACAGATTGATGACTACCTTAAATGTCACCGTAGTACCTTCACATAGCAACTTATGGAAACAGAGGCAGAGACCCGCAGCAGAGCACTGGACTGAGCTCCCAAAGTCCAGTGGAAGAGTGGGAGGAGTAAGAATATGAGCAAAGAGGTCAAGGTCACAATGGGGATACCCACTGAAACAGCTTACATGGTATTATTTTTTAATAAAACTCTAGCTTCCCGTCTGAAAAGTTAATCTCTCTGTGTCTCTCTCTCCCCTCTCTCTCTCTCTCTCTCTCTCTCTCTCTCTCTCTCTCTCTCTCTCTCTCTCTCTCTCTCTCTCTCTCTCAGCTCTACTCCTGGCTTTGCTTCTCTCATTGTGTTTTCTCTTTATTGTCTATTCCTGCTAATCTCTCTTCTCTCACAGATATCCCTAGCCATATCCAATCTGTTGACCATGTTCAGTCTGTTTTCTTTCTCTGCTCTGGAGCCTTCCAGATGCCTCTGGCTGTCTTTCTTATAGCTACAATAAAAACCTTCCCCTTAACCATATCAAAGAAAAGTCATGCCATCAGTATATACTCTTTTATCAATCAATAATTAAGAAAATGTCCTAGAGGCTAGCCAAGCTTATAGAGGCATTTTCTTGATTGTGGTTCCCTCATCTCAGATGACTGTAGCCTGTTTCAAGTTGACATAAAATTAGCCAGAACATTGGGGATCAGAAAAATTCAGTAATTTTTTTGAGACAATGTGGCTAGAAATAGAGCAAGTATCTCAACTCATGCCTGATTCCAAAGCCCAGGCTCTTTCCAGAGAAACCTGTTACTGTTTTTTATGTACCTATCCAAGAAGAAGGTCATAATTTGAAAGCCTCAGTGGTACAAGTTGCTTTGAAAGTTAGACCTCAAAGACCATACAAATAAATTAAAATATACAAAAAAGTATGTATATAGTGATTGTTTTCATAGAAATCTAAATGCTTGATAATGAACAGCAGTTTTCTTTTGAAGCCACAAAAGAAACAACTATACTGAGATCTAGAAAGACCTGCTGATACATAAAACCATGCTGGTATGTTCCAAAGTCTCATTTGTGTCAATATTCCTAAAATTACAAGGTACTATATGACTAAAACTTGCCTGTTCTAGTTGTTTTTGAGTGTCAACTTGAAGTCTTCAAGGAAGTACTTCCTCTGTCTCAGTACTCTGAAGCTGTAGTCCAAAGAGTGTCAAAACTATACATCAAATTGTCAATAGAGCCTGGCAAATAATGTGTTAGTTCCCCACATGATACTGGTTTTGTAGGCATTAAGGAATTGTGAAGTGCAGTGGAAGTTGGACACTGTATGTCACCTTGATAGGATTATGGGTAAGAGACTAGTGACAATGCCTTGAAGAACAGAAAGGCAGTCTCTGGGTTAAGGTTCCTATTGCTTTGAAGAGACACCATGGCTGTGAAAACTCTTACAAAGGAAAACATTTAATTAAGGTAGCAGCTTACAGTTTCAGAGGTTTAGTCCATTTTCATCATGGTGGGGAGTATTTGGTTGGGAATATGGTGGTATGCAGGCAGACACGGTGTTGGAGAGACAGCTGAGAGCCCTACATCTTACACAGGCAACAGGAAGTGGCCTGAGACACTGGGTGGTATCTTGAACATATATGAGACCTCAAAGTCCACTTCCACGGTGACACATTTCCTCCAACAAGACCACATCTACTCCAACAAGGCCATACCTGCTAATAGTGCCACACTCTTAGGGGCCATTTTCTTTCAATCGACCACAGGCAGAAAGTGAATTTCTGTTTATGGGCTATTAGGGAATCCTGGGGAAATAACAGCACAGAGATTGCTGGGCTGGACTCCCTGTACCTGGGCTCCAACTTAGGCAGAACCACCCACTCCCCCTTTTCACCCTTTGTCCCTTCCACTCCTCCACCCCACCCCCAGAAGCCCCACAGAAGTGACTCCAATTCCTAGATCTTTACCAGAAGAGGAAGGGTCCCCCAACCATGGATAACATTGGCTGTCCTATACCTCAATGGGATGGAAGATGATTTGAGATGCTACCATCTGAGCCAACCCTTCACAAAATACAAATCATACGAAAGACATATCATGAAAGTTCACACTCTTTGTTGCTCTTTAGTAGCAGCAGAAGAAAAAGAAAACCTGGAAAGGTAGAATATGGTTAGCAGAATAATCCAAGAAACTAAGTGACCGCTTTAGTTCAGCCTGGCGGCAAAGCCAAACTCTCACCCTTGACTCCTTCCTGGTAGTACCTCACTTGGGATGAGAGCATGTAAAAGAACAGTTTGTTTACTCAAATTCACTTATGGAAGTCTCTAAATAACAGTTTCATGAATTACATGAAATACATCAAATTTGTTGTCATATTGAATTTAACATTACAACCTGCAAAACTTTTTTCAGCTAGCCCATCATCCTAGTGAAGAAATAAAATTCTAACAAAACTAGTTTGTTCTTCAGTGTTCCCATAATGTGTGCCAGTAATCTCTTCTCTTATAATTCAGCTTTGCTTTGCTTTAGCTAGTGGGGGGTCTCACCAAACTATAAAGCCCATGAGAATTAAGATGTTTCTTTTGACTCTTGGAAGGTATTATAATGGAGCAAGTTCAGCTTGCTCAGCAACAAGCAACTTTGTGGAGACACGATATCTAAACACCACTTTAACCTATGAACTTTTCTAAAAAAAAAAAAAGCAAACAAAATAAAATCAGTATTTTCAATAAAAAGTTTTATTGTTAAAATTCAATGCAGATTACAATTTTGAGTGTTCCTAGTCAATGTGTGGTATTTTCAGGAAAAGGGAATTAGGACGGAAACAGAAATGGAGAAGGAAAACAATGGCTTCATAACTTCATCTTCTTTACTTCTTCAGTGTCTCATCTTGTCAGGAACAGTCATCAGGAATTCACCACCTGCAAAATTGCAAAATTGAAATGCTGTTAAAAAGAAATCTTGGCCTTAAGGAATGCAGTATTGAAAAGGAACCCTACTTTGCCCAAATAAATTAAAAAAATAGTACTGATATTTTTAATTTTATAGTTGTTATTTTAAAAATGCAATACCAACCAATATAAAATATTAACTTTCTTTTCCTTACTGAACAGTATAATCAAGATAATTTTTGATGGCAATAAAAAATACAGGCCAGGTCATGGTGGTGCATGCCTTTAAGCCCAGCACTCAGGAGGCAGAGGCAGAGGCAACCTCTGCGAGTTCAAGGACAGTCTGGTCTACAAAGCAAGTTCCAGAACAGCCAGAGCAACTGTTACACAGAGAAATTCTGTCTAAACAACCAATAAATAAAATATTTTATACATTTTTGTAGAGCACTAACAGGTTAATTTATGTCTGTAAAGCGTGTTATTTTTGACAGCGAGCAGGGTTGTTAGGAGACAGGTTTCATTTACCTACCTTCTGCACTTAAAGCAGACCTTGCGCCATGAATAATTGAGAAATTTACACCTTGGGCAGATCCAATTCATCCCAGAGCCTGAGACAGGCTGGGGTTGGGAAGCTGCTTCCACTTGTGGCTTCTTGTCCTTCTTCGGCAGCGCAGGCTGTTGTTTCTTTGGGCTTTCTCTCACAGCTTGGCTCCAGCTCTCCCACACAAGGGTTGACTGGGCCTCTTCTACGCCTTCTTTGATTTGATTTTTACTAGAGCCCAAGGGAGGCAGAGCTGATGCCTGGGGACTCTTTTCACTTTGGCTATAGAGCTCACCTTCCTTAGAAATATGTAGTTGCTGGTGAATCTGCAACGCTTCTACAGTATTACCGTATGTTGCTGCTGCCTCTTCTTCCTTTTCTTTTTCTTCTGCTGCTTCTGCATCTGTGTCTGTGTCTGCTTCTGCGTCTGTTTCTGTTTCTGCATCTGTGTCTGCTTCTGCGTCTGCTTCTGCTTCTGCGTCTGCTTCTGCATCAGCATCAGCATCAGCAGCATCATCTGCTGCTGCTTCTTCAGCTTCTGCTGGTACTGGCGTTGTTGCTTCATCTTCCTCCTCGTTATTTTCTTCTCCTTCTTCATTGTCATTTTCAATATCCACAAGGGTACCCCTCTCCTGGGTTCTTGGTGCATCTTGTCCTTCAATGTGTCCTCCATTGTCTAGCATGATATCTGTTTCCCGGGTCTTCTCTGGGTCTCCCTCCTGGCTGAAGTTTCTGATGTCCTCTGGAGGAACACAATGCTGGATGACTGGAGGAACTTCAGTAGCCATGTAGCATCTCTGGTCCCATAGACCAGAGGGATCCTGGGAGCATGGGACAGCATATGGATTTGATGGATACACAGGAGGCGGAGGCATCGGAACTGGAAGTACAACACCTCCTTCTGTTTCCATAACTACTGGAGGTGAGAAAGGCACAAAGAATGGAGATCCCACTAGAAACGGTGGATGTGGTGGGAATTGGTATGGCATTGGAACTGGTACAGAGGGTTGCATGGCTGTGGGCCAGGGACTTGTGCTTCCTGGCATATAAAAAACATTTGTTGCAGCTGACACCTGTGCTTCCAAATATTGCCTGTCAGTGTACCCACCCATTGCACCCATAACTCTCGCATGATCTGGATTCATGGGCATCACTGAAGCACCAAGCTGTTGGGTCTGGGCTCCAGGCACTACATCATGAACCAGCGGAGTCATCTGGGCAAACCTTTCATGGTGCAACCGCCGGCGCAGAATATCACATTCCGTCATTGCCTGCTGTAGGGCAGCTTGAGTAGAAATCAGTTGGGTGATGGCCTCCTCTTGTTGTTGACGCAGCTGCCACAGCTCTGAGACTGAGGCCCTGGGAGCCGAGGGGCCCTGCCCCAATGAATCTTGTGGCAACCCTACCATATAAGCCTGCTGCTCACGCTGCCTCGCACCTACTCGCACACTCAGGGCCAAGGCGCTCCAGGCAGAGGCCCTTTTGAGAGAACGTGGCACCTGAGGATCAACCAGAATGGTGCAAAGCTGGTCTTCTATTTCATTCCAGGGCCGCATGCGGAAAGCCATGTAGAACTCAGGTCCTCCTCCATTTATAAGGATTTCATTGTTTATAAATGTGATCACCTCACTGTGGCTAAAGCCACTGGCTTGGTCCCCCAAGTCCACTGCCATGGCCAATGAGGCCTAGTCACTCTAGTGCCTGACACACTTCCGTCTTTGCCGAACAATGGTCACAGATACAGGCTGTATCCCCAGTCTCTGCCCCTCTTCCCACTGGCTCAGTCCTAGACCGATCTTTGGCCAGTCTCACAAAAACTAATGTTGATTCTCTCACCACCTAAGCCCGCAGACAACATTGAGGAGGAAAACAACGGCAACCACAGTAATGGCGACTAGATACCAACAGTGACAGAGTAGCGGTGATGTCATAGAATGTCACCCATGTGAGCATCACAAAGAGGGGCAGGCTCCTAGAAGGCACGCCCCTTGGCACAGCGCCACCTACAGGGAGTACAAGTAAGGTGGCAGTGGAGGAGACAGCAATGAGGCACCAGCCAGTGGCTTGCTTAATAGGAGCTTGAGAAAGAAAGTAGCCAAGATGATGGAAAGAATCCATACCCAAGGATTAGAGTTGAATATGAGTGCATAAGGGCTGATCATTTCTCAGCTCCTACTCTCGCCCTGTTTTATTATTTTTTGAGTTTTCCTGTAGTGTGTCCTATAGTGGAGACCTTGCCCTTGATTTCGTAGCCAAAGGCTCAGGGTTCTATCCCCAGTGTAGTAAGAATATTGCAAGCTTTTGGTCCAACACATAGTTGAAGGTTGGTGTGTTTTTAAAGATGGGCTTAGTGACTGACATCTGCAATCCCAGTGTTCTAGAAGGTTAGGGAAAAAGTACAAAGGGTTCTTGGGTTGCTTGAACTATTTGGAGTGAAACCCTTCATCAAAAACAATTCCCAGAGATAATTGTAGTTAGTGAATGAAGTAAGCCAGTCTCACATAGATACGTTTTGTTGTTGCTGTTAATTTTTGAAATTATAATATAATTACATTTCTTCATTCCCTCTCTCCAAAGCCTCCCATATACCGCCTCAGCCTACTCTCTTTCAAACTTATGGTCTCTTTTTACATTAGTTGTTATAGCATGCATATCTGTATATGTACATATATATTCCTAAATAAAACCTGCTTGGTCCATATATTGTTATGTTTTCAGATATGTATTTTTTACTTTTTTCTAATTTTATTTTAATAGTAGTACTCGTGTGCCTGTAAATGTGATATGTATGAGTGGGCACACATGGTGGTCAGAAGACATTTTGTGGAGTTGGTTCTCTCCTCCCACCTTTACATGGTTTCTCAAGCTCAAATTCAGGTCATAGGTTTGCTTAATGAGTGCCTTTATTTGAAGAGCCAGCTTTCTAGCTCCATAACAAATATGTTAACAACAGTTTTCTCTCATTTGTGGATCCTAACTTCTATATATCTATGAGATCACATATGTATAGATGACAAGAAAGTAAAAGCCAACTGGAGAACAAAGAGAATAAGAGAGGGGAAGTGGTAATAATAAAAGAGTGTAATCAGGGTAAAGAAGGAATATGCTCAAAGTACATTTATACTTTCACGACAATGGACTTATGGCAACCCTGTATAATGATATTTTTAATTCATTTCTTAGACTCTTTGTTAAGTGTGTGTGTGTGTGTGTGTGTGTGTGTGTTTGTGTGTGTGTGTGTGTGTTCAGACATTTGTGGAGGTCAAATTAGGACAATTTGCTGTAGTCAGTTCTCTTCTAGCATGGGAATCCTGAGGGTGGACTTCAGGCCATCAGTCTTGGCAGCAACAGCTTTACCCCAAGCCAGCACTTGAGCCCCATCTTAGACTCTTTACTAAGTTACTGCTTCCATCCTTCCAAAAGATCAGCCTTGACATCTCCAAATTACCTTCCTCATCCTGAGCAGAGGAGCTCAAACTGTCTTTTAGGAAGAAAAGCAAGTAACTGAGCCATGAAAGCCTTGAACTCTCGTTTGTTATGCACTCCCACTAAGCCAAATGTGGTGGTGTACAATTGTTATTCCAACAATCCCAATCCTTCCTGAAGCCTCATGTGCTTCTGAGAAAAATATTTTTATTTTTGATTAGGCCTATTTTTAAATGGTTATTTTTAAAACTACCAATTTAGTATTAACACTTTGATTAATCTTTCTTTGTATTTATAAAATTGAAATATTAAAGTCTCTATTGTAGAACAGCTTAATATACTTATAGTATATCCACATATACATACATACACACACAAATATATATGGGAGCTTTCTGTTAATTTAATATATGCTTATAATAATATATATATAATATATGATGTGGAATAATCCTCTTGCACACTGTAAAGATTTGTCACTTAAATTGGTTTAATAAAACAAAGAATGGCTAGTAATCAGGCAGGAAGTACACGTGGGGCCACCAAACTAAGGATGATGGGAAGGAGAATGCAGAGTCAGGAGATACCAGCCAGACACACAGGAAGCAGGAAATGAATGTGCCAATGCTAATAAAGGTACCACCACATGGCAGAGCATAAATAAGGAATATGGGTTAACTTAAAGTCTAACAGCTAGTTACTAATGATCCTGAGCTATTGGCAGATCATTTATAATTCATATTACGTCTCTATGTGGTAATCTGGGAAGCAGCCACCACGTATTTGAGAACAGTTGGTCAGGACAGGAAATGTACATTTACATATACATTCTTGATAGTTTATTTCTCATAGATATTTAATTAATTTTAGTTAACATACAAAATAATAGGCTCCATTATAACATTTCATACTTGACCATCATTGTACTTTGTTTTAGATCCAGTTTCTTAAACAGTGAATTACTTGGGAGAGAAGAAAAATTTGACAAGAGTAAAAATGTTTTGAAAGCAATGACAAAATAGGCATTCAAACTTAAACTTGTAATGAATCCAAAGTGTTTGTGGAGTACTCAACTGTGTTGCATCTAAACACCCAATATGGAAGCTTCACTGAATGTGCTGTTAGGCCACAGAAAGCCAGTAACTGCTTTCTGAATAACCTAGACTCAGGTTGGAGACTACTTTATATTATGCATTTTAGTGCAGTTCTTTTTAAATAAAAACATGCAAATTTTTTCCTATAAAAACATAATGATCATTGGTGTTTTTTATTTTAGCCATTCTGACAGGTGTAAGGTGGTATCTTAAAGTTGTCTTGATTTGCATTTCCCTGATCGCTAAGGAAGTTGAGCATGACCTTAACTGTCTTTTGGCCATTTGAAGTTCTTCTGTTGAGAATTCTCTGTTCAGATCAGTGCCCCATTTTATAATTGGGTTGATTAGCCTTTTACGGTCTAGTTTCTTGAGTTCTTTATATATTTTGGAGATCAAACCTTTGTCAGTTGCAGGGTTGTTGAAGATCTTCTCCCAGTCAGTGGGTTGTCTTTTAAGATACCACCTTACACCTGTCAGAATGGCTAAAATAAAAAACACCAATGATAGCCTTTGCTGGAGAGGTTGTGGAGAAAGGGGTACACTCACCCATTCCTGGTGGGAATGCAAACTTGTGCAACCACTCTGGAAAGCAGTGTTTCGGTTTCTCAGGAAATTCGGGATCAACCTACCCCTGGATCCAGCAATACCACTCTTGGGAATATACCCAAGAGAGGCCCTATCATACAACAAAAGTATATGCTCTACTATGTTCATAGCAGCATTGTTTGTAATAGCCAGAACCTGGAAACAACCTAGATGCCCTTCAACGGAAGAATGGATGAAGAAAGTATGGAATATATACATATTAGAGTATTACTCAGCAGTAAAAAACAAGGACTTCTTGAATTTTGCATACAAATGGATGGAAATAGAAAACACTATCCTGAGTGAGGTAAGCCAGACCCAAAAAGAGGAACATGGGATGTACTCACTCATATTTGGTTTCTAGCCATAAATAAAGGACATTGAGCTTATAATTCATGTTCCTAGAGAAGCTAAATAAGGTGAATCCAAAGACAAACACATAGGCATCCTCAGGAATATTAACCTTCATCAGGCGATGAAAGGAGACAGAGACAGAGACCCACACGGGAGCACCGGACAGAAATCTCAAGGTCCAAATCAGGAGCAGAAGGAGACGGAGCACGAGCAAGGAACTCAGGACCACGAGGGGTGCACCCACACACTAAGACAATGGGGATGTTCTATTGGGATCTCACCAAGGCCAGCTGGCCTAGGTCTGAAAAAGCATGGGATAAATCCGGACTAGCTGAACATAGCGGACAATGAGGAATACTGAGAATTCAAGAACAATTGCACTGGGTTTTTGATCCTACTGCACGTACTGGCTTTGTGGGAGCCTAGGCAGTTTGAATGCTCACCTGGATAGAGGTGGGCAGTCCTTGGGCTTCCCACAGGTCAGGGAACCCTGATTGCTCTTCGAGCAGATGAGGGAGGGGGATTTGATCGGGGGAGGGGGAGGGAAATGGGAAGCGGTTGTGGGGACGAGGCAGAAATCCTTAATAAATAAATAAATTTAAAAAAATGATCTAATTGTGGAAAACTAAGAATTTTAATATTTTCCTTACATCATTGTTCAACATGTATTAATGTATAGAATTATACTGTGTTAGAATGTTTGCTTTGTAAAATTGCTGTTTGAGTTTCTGAATTTCATAACAATAATTACTCTTTGAATTTTGGCTTGGGATTAGGACAGAATTTCCAATAATTTTGAAATTGCCCTAAATATATTTCTGTCATTTTATACTATGTATTTATGTGAATTGGTGGTCTCAGCATTGATGGTTATAAAACTACTGACTAACTCTGCAAAGTGTTGAAGATGCTCTATATTCTGCAATATTAACTATTCTAAATGAAGATTGAACTCTTCATATAAAAATAAGCAAGTATATCCATCTCATTACTATGTAAATTTGCTTTCATCTTTAATAAATGATCAATCTATATTTCTACCAACAAGGTGTTTTGAAATATATTTCTTTATAATTTACTACCAGTAAATGTTTGGGTTTTGTATCCCTATTTTACATATCTATCTACCGGGTTGTGAAAAAATTCTTGGGGAAAAATGAGTTTGGTAATGGAAAAAAATTTAAGACATCTTTCTCTCCATTAAGTTTTTAAGGACTTCTTGTGCAGTCCCCCACCAGTGTAGCTTTGATTGCTGCTACCCACTAGCGTCTCTCTGACACTGGTTTTACGTCCTGCCTGCAGTTATCTTTGGTAGATATTCCACATTCCTGGCATTTATTTTTGAGAAGTCCATTTCAGCTAAAATTTCACTCTCATAGTTACATACATAATCTCTTGGTAGTCTTCTTGTAAGGACACTTACTTTTGCACATATTGCCTGGCCTCCCAAGAGTTTTTTTTTTGAGGTGTAGATAGAAGCATCCATGGTCCTGTAACACTGAAATTTGCATGCTTGCCAAACCAATCCCACATGGATAGGGCCAAGACTTAATCACTAGCCATGGTATCTTTTAACTACATCTACAATGGCCTCTGAATGTTTATGATGTTGAGCAGGTTGAACCAAATTCTGGTGCAACAACTTCATTGTTAGCCCAGTATAACCTTAATTCATTTTAACTTCATTCTTTATTCTATATCAAGTTTTCCCTGTTTACTTCTATGTTTGTAGGCAATATAGTAGTGATCTTTTTTTTTATTGTCTCTATACTTGGTATGTCTGCATGCTATTATTTACTCTTCTCTGAGTGGTATTGAGGATTGAGCCCTTGAGAGCAGGGTGCTTATTAAGAAGACTTCCATATAAAACTGAAAATGAAAAAGATATTTATCCTGAAAGACACAAATCTTAAACACAAAAGAAGTATAAAAAGCAAAACATATGAATCCTCTTAAGATTCATGAACCCTTAAAAAAGCGAATCCAAGCTCTAAAATACCAGACAATAAATTCGAAAAGTTTACATTTAAAATTGATCAAAGAGAACCTAGATTCTGAATGACAAAAATCTCATGTTCTCATTCATATGCAGAATATAACTTCTAATATTTATATGTATGCTAATAAGGTAGCACAAAATGGTTATGAAAGTAGATAGAAGATTACTGGGGGGAACCAGAAATGGTGAGAAAGTAGAACAAAGACAAAAGACCACCTGTGGCATGGAAGCAGAAAGGAGTCTAGTGAAGTTGGAAAAGAACAGGGGAGGAAGGATGATGGAGGAAGGTCATTGGTTAAATAAAAAGAAACTGCTTGGCCTTCATTGGTTAGAAGATAGATGGGAGGAGTAAACAGAACAGAACGCTGGGAGGAAGAGGAAGTGAGCTCAGACTCGACAGCTCTCCTCTCAGGAGCAGACGACTCAGAGAGATGCCATGCTCCGCTCTCCCGGGCAGACGCACGCGATGAAGCAAGCCACCAGGTTAGACATGCTGAATCTTTCCCGGTAAGACCGGTGCTACACAGATTATTAGAGATGGGTTGATCGGGATGTGAGAATTAGCCTGTAAGGGCTAGAGCTAAAGAGCCAAGCAGTGTTTAAATGAATACAGTTTGTGTGTTGTTATTTCAGGCATAAGCTAGCCAGGCAGCCGGGGTGCTGGGGACGCAGCCCCGCCGCCCCTATTACTACAGAAGGAGGATGAGGAGGAAGAAAAACAACTGAAACAGATTTTGTTTGAAAAATGCAGAATGAAACCTGATGCAATGTAAATATTTTTTTAATTTAAGAATATTTAAATAAATATGATGAAATAAAGAGGTTAATTTGAGACATAAATTTTTAAAAAGCAACTTAGGTAAGATATTCAGCAAGGAGATATAGATTCTAAAGACAATAGAAATCTTAGAAGCTAAAACACAATGAAACAAAAGTCTCAGTGGAAATATCACCAACAAAACAGACTAAGCAGAACAAAAATACAAGGGAATGAAAAAAATGAAGATCAAAGAAACAAACTGTAGGGAATGAGTAAAGTCCTTAGTGAACATGCATTGCTTTATATGGGCTTGACCATATCAGGAACCAAGGTCTCAGTCCCATGGGAGCAGAAAAGCCTTTCTTGGGTCTGAGTGCAAATGTTGACCCTGTGTATGGAAAATTTTTCAATAACGTTCGCACATACTCGCACGTTTACAATCTAAAGACTGCTCCCCTACAAAGACTTATCCTACTAAAATTAGCTAAACATGGCTCTCCGTATAGCTGTATGTAATCACCTCACCTCCACGTTCAATTGTCTATATTTAAAAAAAAAAAAAAAAAACAGAATGAGCTGTGATACTGTGGCTTCTCTGTCCAAGTGCCCAGAACCCTCAATCCCACTTCTCTGTGTGGTGTAGGAGATCCTTCTGTCTATGTGTTGCTTTCATTGGTTAATGAATAAACTGCCTTGGCCTGTTGATAGGGCAGAACTTAGTTAGGTGGGGAAAACTAAATGGAATACTGGGAGAAGGAAAGAGTCAGAGAGACACCATGGATCCGCCAGAGATAGACACTAGAAATTTTCCCCGGTAAGAGTAATGAATTAAATTAATATAAGAGTTAGCCAATAAGAAGCTAGAGCTAATGGACCAAGCAGTGTTTTAAATAATAGTTCCTATGTGGTCATTTTGAGGCTAAGCTAGCTGGGCAGCTGGGACAAACAAGCAGCCCTCTCCTTGCAACATCTGTGCATGTATTTCTGTTGTTTTATTAGAGTCTGTCATTTTTTTTTTGTTTCTTTAATGACCCCTACTCATGGTAATAGGATGAATCCCATGCAAGGATTTGGCAATAAATAAAAAAATGAAAAAAAAAATTTAAGTGGAAAACAATCTAGAAAGACACAAACTCAATCTCTGGCTTTCACATGTATACATGTATACATGCACAAATAAGTACATACACTATATATATATATATATACACATATGCACATATAAAGATGAAAATAGTAAAAGAAGATCATAAAATGGAATGACACCAGGTATTTATGCATTGGAAGACAATGGGAATATTACTTAAATCTACAGATTCAAGACAATCACTAATAAAATCTTAGCAGCCTTTTGTTTGGAAAAGTATGGAAAAAGATAGCATAGATTATAAAGTGCTCAAAATCAACACAGTTGGATAATTCCCTTTTCCCATTTTTTTGCTTTTTAATTATTACTACACTAGAACTTCCAAAAAGTGACACTGGCCTAAGAACAGACATGGATCAATAGGATAGAATTTAAGGTCCCAAACTGAACTCATTCATCTGTAATGACTTGATTTTTTTAACAAGAGTCCAAAGAGAATTTTTAAAAAGGAATGATATTTGGTTATAAATTAGTGGTTTCCATATGTGAATGAAAGAGGGTTCACTGTTGTACAAATTCTAATTGGTCTTAATAACAACAACCTGGAGTCAGATATTAGGGGGTGAAAGCTGCAATATCAGAGAAGCAGAGCAGCCAGCCACTAGTTCTTACCTCTACGAAATCCTCAGACCAAATGGGGTATCTTGTCTCTATAAGTCCTCAGACTGAATGCTGTCTGTAGGAAACCTCAGATTAATCTTGAGCTCCTGTCTGCTCCTGCCTTATATTCCTCTCTCCACCCAGCCATATCATTTTCCATCTCCACCTCCCTGGTGCTGGGATTAAAGTTGGGAGCCCCTTCCTAGACCTGGATGGAGTGGGGAGGACCTTGGACTTTCCACAGGGCAGGGAACCCTGACTGCTCTTAGGACTGGAGAGGGAGGGGAAGGGGGAGGGAAATTGGGAAGAGGTGGAAATTTTTAATAAATTTAAAAAAAGTAAAGTCGTGAGCCACCACCACTTGGCTCTGTTTCTCTTTTAGACTGTGTCAATCTCACACAGACCAGGGTGGCCCTGAACTCACAGAGATCCATCTGCATTTGTCTCCTAAGTGCTGGGATTAAAGGTGTGTGCTACCAATGCCTGGCCTATATTACTAACTAGTGTGGCTTTCCCCACACTCTGATCTTTAAGCAAGCTTTATTCATTGAAGCACAAACAAAATATCACTATAGCTCATCACTAACTTCAGCCCAAATACAAAAAATTCACATTTGTTTGTTTTGTTATTGCTACTACTCACTGGGGGCTATTATTTCAGTTATTTTCTAAGTAATTCTGGTTCAGTTTCTGTTTGTTTTATATGGCCACTGAGATATGTTCCACTAGTAAGTGTACATTGACAAAATTATCATAAACATGAGAATCCCAGAAAGAATTTTTTGGTTTTTATTGTTTTCATTGAGCTATACTTTTTTTGTCTGCTCCCCTCACTTCCTCCCCTCTCCCCTTTACCTGCTCCCATGACCCCCACACTTCCAATTTACTCAAATCTTGTGTTTTTCAACTTCCTAAGTAGATCCATGTATATCTCTCCTACAGTCCTCTTTGTTGTCTAGGTTCTCTGGGGCTGTGGACTGTAGGGTTTCTTTTCTTTGCTTTATGTCTAAAAGTCACTTATGAGTGAGTTCATATTATATTTGTCTCTCCAGGTCTGGGTTACCTCACTCAATGTTTTTTTCTAGATCCATCCATTTGCCTGTAAATTGCAAGACATCATTGTTTTTTATCACTAAGTAGTACTCCATTGTATAAAGGTACCACATTTTCTGTATCCACTCTTTGGTTCTGGAGCATTAACATTGTTTCTAGGTTCTGACTATTACGAATAATGCTGCTATGAACGTAGTTGAACACAGGTTCTTGTGGTATGACAGAACATTCTTTGGGTATATGCCCAAAAGTGATTTTGCTGGGTCTTGAAGAAGGTTGTTTCCTAATTTTCTGAGAAATCATCACACTGATACCCAAAGGGGTTCTACCAGTCTGTACTCCCAACAGAAACGCAGGAGTGTTCCCCTTACCCTACGTCCTCTCCAGCATAAGTTGTCATCAGTGTTTTTGATCTTGGCCATTCTTACAGGTGTAAGATGGAATCTCAGAGTTGTTTCGATTTACATTTCTCTGATGGCTAACGATGTCGATCATTTCCTTAAGTATCTTTCAGCCATTTGAGATTCATCTGTTGAGAGTTCTCTGTTTAGGTCTGTACTTCATTTTTTATTAGATTATTTGTTCTTTTGTTTTCAAGTTTCTTCAGTTCTTTGTATATTTTGGAGATCAGTCCTATGTCTGATGTGGGTTGGTGAAGATCTTTTCCCATTCTGTAGGCTGCATTTTGTCTTATTGACTGTGTCCTTTGCTTTACAAAAGCTTTTCAGTTTCAGGAGGTCCCATTTATTCATTGTCTCTTTCAGTGTCTGTGCTGCTGGGTTATATCTAGGAAGTGGTCTCCTGTGCCAATGTATCCAAGTGCACTGCCCATTTTCTCTTCTATGAGGTTCAGTGTGGCTGGCTTTATGTTGAGGTCTTTGATCCATTTGGACTTGAGTTTTTTGCATGGTGATAGACATGGATCTATTTTCATTCTTCTACATGTTGATATCCAATTATGCCAGCACCATTTATTGAATATGCTTTTTTTTCCATTTTATATTTTTTGCTTCTTTGTCAAAAATCAGGTGTTAGTAAGTGTGTAAATTAATATTAAAATTGGACTTGCCATTTCAAGGGGTTAGAGTCAGTCCATGATAATAAATCAAAGGCATGGTGGCAGGAACAGCTGGGAGCTCACATCTTGATCCATCACCATTCTGCAGGGAGGGGGGCATTGGAAATGGGATGAATCTTTTATAACCTCATGGTACTCCTAGTGACACACCTCCTCCCAATCTTTTCCAAACAGTTCCTCAAACTAAGTATTCAAACATATGAGCCTATGAGAGCCGTTCTTATTCAGACCACCACACCCGTATTGTTAATCATACATTATTTACTTTTACTTCCTGCTTCTTGTGGCATGAGTAGCTTAGCTCAAGCTTTTCCTGAGCATGCATACAGTATAGGGTATGTGTATGACTTTTTCAATTATAAGCTTTATGCATGGGCTTTTTAAAGCCTAGCTTCTGTTGGATGGTCCCTCAACCCTGAGAATGTTCTGAGTTGAACAGGAAAAGTAAAGACAAATTTTTTAAAATATCTTCTAGGAATCTCCCATGCAGACATAACAAATAACTATGATTCTCTGAAGCTAAGGTCCATATCACTCCCTCTATCACTTGGCAACTTATACCAGGAGCATAGGCTGCTGTCATCACAGATACTGCCCATTTGGTGTTTATAGCACGATTTCTAATTGGTCTTAGTAATAAAAACCTGGAGTCAGATATTAGGGGGTGAAAGCTGAAAGATCAGAGAAGCAGAGCAGCCAGCCACTACTTCTTTCCTCTACAAAATCCTTGGGTCTTCTACAACTCCTCAGACTGAATGCTGTGAGCTCCTGTTTCCTCCCAATTTATATTCCTCATCCACACAGCCATATCTCTTTCTGTCTCCACCTCCCTTGTCCTGGGATTAAAGGCATGTGATTCCCAAATACTGGGATTAAAGGTATGAGCCACCACTGCCTGGCTCTGATTCTCTTTTAGACTGATCTTGTGCAGCCCAGGATGACCTTGAACTCACAGAGATCCCTCTGCCTCTGCCTCCCGAGTGCTAGGATAAGGTGTATGCCACCACTGACTGTGGGGTCTATGACTAACTAGTGGCTCATTCTGTATGCTGATCTTCGGATAAGCTTTGTTTGTTAGATTACAAGCAAAATATCTCTTTGCGTGTTGGTAAAGAGGAGTGTATGCAAACAATTGAAAACACCAGAGAGATCATTTCCTGCACTGCAGCCATTTCTTTCCTCTTTATCCACCCCCAATGCCCAATAGAGGAGTTTATATGCTTTCAGGATTATACAAAGACCACTTCTATCCATTCTGGAATTTCCTATCCTGCCAATTTTTATATGAAGGGAGATATCATACCTTCAATCATTAATATCACAAATAAACAGTTTCATCTCTTTTTCAGCTATTGTTTGTCCTATCTCAACCACTATTGCTTCTAGAAGTATTTTATGACCATTATGTGTATGTATGTATATATATATATACATACATATACATATATATATGGTATGTACAATGGTTGTGTGGATATATATGCCTATGTCTGTACATGCCTATGGAGGCCAGAAGATGATATCAAGTGTCTTGTTCAATTACTGCCCAACTTATTTTTAGAGACAAGGTTTCTTACTGAACCTGGAGCTTACTGATGTGGCTAAACTGTCTGGACAGTGAGCCCGAAAGGTCATTCTGTCTCTGCACTTTCACAAGTACTGAAGTTATAAATGGATTACATATCCAGACCATATGGGGACTAGGAGTTCAAACTTAGGTATTCATGTATGCATAGCAGGCACTTTGGCTACTGAATCATCTCTCCAGACATATAATTGGTTTTTTCTATCTCATCAATTAATCTTAATCCTTTGAGACTAGAAATTGGTATTGTTTCATCTTTTTATTCTTATCACCTAACAAGACTCCAGTTCCATCAATGTTTACAAATGCCAAAGAGGTCAACATAAAAGTAAAACCGAAGTTAGCAAACAGAAAGAAAGGACATGGAACAAAGACTATATCATGATAACTGTAATCCTGGTTAAAAATCATACCTAAATGTAAAAATAAATCCATGTCATAGCTTCAATCCAGATAAAAAAAAATTTAGAAGATATGCATTTTTTAAAAAAGCAGACAAAAACACCACCAACAAAAAACCCTACCTTACCATAGCCGAACTAGTGAAACTTTCTTTACAGAAAGTAATTTCATATATTGTTAAGCTTTATAACAGTTTCAAACTGTTTACAAATTAAAATTACAATGTTTCACATAAATGTCAAAGAGCTTTATATTTTTTAAGCTTCAAAAATAGGGTCTTCTTGCTGAAGATACCACACACCATCTTCTAAAGATATAGAGGAATCAAGCCAGAACTGAGCTGGACACTTCTACCCTACTAGTTAGCATTCATAGTCCCAGAAGGTGCTCTGCATGCTGTTGGAGGAGATAGGATAGCAAATGGTCTTAGCCATCTGGGAACACTATGAACTTCATACTAACCTGCTAGGCATGATGTGCCAACTGATGGGCTGGACAGATGGCTTAGCGGTTAAGAACGGGTACCGCTCTTGTAGAGGACTGGACTTCTGTTCGCAGCAGTTGCATCAAGTTGTTCACAACTTTCTGTAACCCCAGTTCCAGGGATCCTCCATGAGTACCTTCCCTATTTTTGTATACCCACACAGAGGCACACAAATACATAAGTGAAAATAAAAATATATATAAATTTAGAAAGGGACGGTGTACATCTTGTACAGATATGACTTAGGGGAAAAACCAAATGCTTTCCACATGAATTCAAGGCTCCCTCCATATGGTATTCATGAGGGATATGGCAAACTCAATAGCTGAAGGTGTCCTTAGGGAGGAGCTTCCTAATGTTGTTTGGGTGAAATGCCATGCATCGAACTGCTCTCTGATATTTAGGTTTATACCCATATATAAACACCACTCTCAGCCTTACTCAGAGAAGCCTCTTTGTAGCGAATGATGATGAATATAGAGACTCACAGCTGCTCAGGGTGCTGAAAGTAAGTGACTGTTGAACACTGAGCCCGAAACAGGGGAGTCATACCACCTTCCTGGAAGACTCAGAAAATACAATGAAAAGGGAGTGAAAAAAATGAAAAACCAGCAGCTGTGGAGAAGGGCTGTGAAATGCTCTACTCTGAGCCTGACATGGCCATTGGAATCAGCATCTTACAGCAGCAGTGCTGACCTCTACCTGGTCAGTAGAGTGCTGGGACCATCATCAGGAAAACTTGAACCAGGGAGGGGCTTGCAGGGCCCTACCCCTCCCTACTTAACTGTTAGCTATTGGTGTACTATGGGACAGAAACAGTCATTGTCAGCAGATGTGTTCCCACAGGTGAGGGCATCAGGCTCCTATGGACAGTTCCAAACCATAGTAACTCGGCCCTAGCTAAATACAATGGATAAGAAAACAAAAGACATAAATGTGAGAAGGGAGGGTATCTAGAGGGAAATTGAATAAGAGTAACTAGAATCCATTATGTGCATGTGTAAAAATGTCTAACAAATTTAGTTTAAAATATTTAAATAGAATTTGAATTTTAAATTATTAAGATTTTAAAAAACAAGATCTACTGAGTAAAGTGGGAGTGTGGGGCAGGGGGAGGGTGGGAGAGGAGTAGGGAGGGGAAAAAGGGAGAAGGGGGAAAAAGAAAGTCGAGTTGGGGGAGAGCAAGGAAAGAAATATCTTGTTAGAGGGAGCCATTATGGAATCCACAAGGATGACCACAGCTAAGATTCCTAGCAATAGTGGAGAGGGTGTCTGAACTGGCCTTACCTTGCAATCAGATTGAAGACTACCTTAATTGTGATCATAGAACCTTCATCCAGCAACTGATGGAAGCAGATGCAGAGATCAACAGCTTAGCACTGGGCTGAGCTCCTGGAGACCAGTTGCAGAGAAGGAGGAATGATAAAATGAGCGAACGGGTCAAGGCCATGATGGGGACACCCACAGAAACATCTGACCTAAGCTAGTGGGGGCTCACTGACTCTGGACCGACAGCTGGGGAACCTGCATAGGACTGAACTGGGACCTCTGAATGTGGGTGACAGTTGTGTGCCTTGAGCAGTTTGTAGGGCCACTGGCTATGAAACCAGCATTTATCCCAAATGCATGAACTGGCTTTTTGGAGCCCATTCCCTAGAGAGAGATATGTTGCTCAGTCTATGCACAGGGAAGAGGTCCTTGGTCCTGCCTCAAGTGATGTAACAGATTTTGTTGACTCCCCATTGGAGGACTTACCCTCTCTGAGGAATAGATGAGGGTGGGGTGGGGGAAGGTAGGGAGAGCAGGAGGAGGGAAGGGAGAGGGAAATGGGATTGGTATGTAAAACAAAAAAACAATGTTTTAAAAAATAAAAGAAAAAAGACTTAAATATGTTTGGCCTTTGAGATCCTTGTGGAACCAATTTCCATTGTGTTGAAAAAGGAAGGTGATATACAATGGCCTCTTGTAAGAGAAAAATTGAACATAAAAGGCAAATTCACTGAGACCATTCTTGTTAAAAAAAAAAAACTGCTGGCACACTTCACTTTGCAGGTGAGCAAGCTTGCAAAGTGTGAATGTATGTTTACAAGAAAGTAGAACAATCCAATTGCATAAATTAATCAATCTGAGAAACCACATTAAAAACATAGCTTATTTGTACATGATTTTCAGTAAGTTCATATACTTTCAATTTTACTAAAACCTTTGTCACCAGGCCTTCATAACAACTTCAAATGATAATCATTGGTGATAAAGAAAGGAAAATAACATTTTAAAGTTCATCATATTAGTATGTAGCTACACTTGTGCAGATTTAATCTCCCAGCAATCAAAGGTGATAAACTGAATCAAGAAAAGACATATATAGTAAATATAAGCTACATATGCTGGGTTCGGAGGAACAGGTTCCATGCTGCTTTGGGGGAAATTCACTCCTTTTAGTACATATGTTTTCTTTTCTCGTACTTTGCACCCACAGTGACCTTTTCAATACAGCAGACCCAAGCAATGCCAATGATGGAGAGGGAGCTTAGCAGTTCTCAGAAATACCAGAATGATGCTCCCTGGATTTTTTTTTTCATGAAAGCAGAATGCATGGCTAGAAGCTTATGATCGTGGCATAATGTCACATTATAAGCCAAGAAATATTTACAATCAATTTCATTTGGCCACTTTGATAGCATAGTTATTATTATGATTGCGATAAAAAAACTTAGCTGTAGAGAATAAAACAGACAAATGCATTTCATCCTCGCTGTTTTTCATTCCCCCTCTCCTTATTAGATATTCAATATTTCCGTAACATCACTCAACATTTTCATTGAATCCGCTTTGGATTTCAACCTTCTTACTTCAACTGCTACCACAAACATGTTCTTGCATTCAGTGTCGCATGTCTGTTGACATTCCAAGATGTCCTAGAGGACTTAAGGAGACAGATTCTGGAACATTGAGCTCTAGCCAACTGATTGCGGTGCCACCTCATTCTCTTAAAAGTTAGGATTGACTAAAGCTTTGGTGAATGCAGACAGCACAGTGCCTTGTTCCAGGCAAATGAACTCATTACGCATCACCCCACTAAACATAAGTTCATACATGCCCTGCAGAGCAGACAGATCTCACTCTTAAAAGGGCAGCACAATAGAAAAACAACTTTCAGTTCTGCTTTCTTTGCCCAAAGGCGTACTCAGAATCCCTTACCCTCACCAGAGGGCTTTCTGCTCTGAAATGCCAGATGGTATCTTTCTCTAGAATGTACCTTTTCTCATTTGAACTTACTTGGCTACAAGTGACTAAATACTTGGGTATTTTTCTCACTTGTCATAACAAATAGGATTTAGGGGAAGATTACTAAGTGGTTATTATGCAAAAAAAGACATATCATTTGATCATCAAAACAACTCAGTGAACTAAAGTTACACTTATCCTATTTTATAGATGGAGATACTGGAGGCTCGTAAAATTTAAATAACTTGCTCAACATCATAAAGCTAGGTGTGGTAAACTGGATATTGTAAATGTTTTTGATCCTTTTCTTTATAAACTATTTAGTATTGATAATACAACTAAAGTCACCTTTTAACTTTCCTTCCTTCTACAGATGTACCACAAGCTGGGACATACCTTCCCATATATATTTTCATACATGAGAGTTTGTCTCTAAGCTTTATGCAATATTAGCACCATAATGAATAGTAGCACTTCTCACTTTACATAGATCTTTCTACATGAAAACCTTTGAGTTATTTCACTCTTTTTTCTCTTTTAAATTATTTTTTTAATTTACATACACTCTAACTTGATCATATTATTTCCCCTCCCCTAATTCTTCCCCACCTCCCTACCTACCCATGCCACTTCATGTCCTCACTATCAAGGCATAAAACAAACAAATAGAAAACAACAATATAAAAAATTCCAAAACAAATTTGGTTTTCTCCAATGGAGCAATACTGGGTATATGAACCGTACTCCAGGGCAAGCCCCATGCCCAAGAGTAATCGGCCAATATGAAAGAGATTGCATATTTCTTTCATTTTAACTACTGTTTAAGACCTTACTCTTTAAAAACTCATTTAGACTATTAACCAATTTTTTGATAATAGCCACAGTTGCAATTAACAATACTTTACATTTCTTATGTTATGCATATAATTAAAAGTATATTTCCACATCTATAAATTTATAGTTGTAAATTTGCAGTGTATAAATTACTAAATAGTTTTCCACAGCAGTCTTGCAAGGATACTCTTCAGTTTCTTTACCAATATAATTTCTGTGCCTAGAAAGGTACTGAAGGTGGTCATATTCAAAATCACAGCACATTTAAGACAACTGATGTTTAAGAAAGATAACACGAGATGATGGTTCTTGCCAGATGAAGTAGTGTATATCTGCAATTGCAGTACTCAGGGAGAGGATAATGGTGAGTTTGAGGTAAGACTTTCTAAAATTTAAAAAAAAAAGGAGAATAGCTCCCAGTCCCCATAGGATCATTGGTGTAGGAGATCCTTCTGTTTATGTGTTGCTTTCATTGGTTGAATAAAGAAACTCTCTTGGCAGAACTTAGGTAGGTGGAGTAGACAGAACTAAATGCTGGGGAGAAGAGCAGAGTCAGGCAGATGCCATGGATCTCCTGCCTGGGATGGATGCTGGTTAGAATCTTGCTGGTAAGCCACAGTCAGGTGAAAATACACAGATTAATGGAAATGGGTTAAATTAAGATGTAAGAATTAACCAATAAGAAGTTAGAACTAATGGGCCAGGCAGTGTTTAAATGAATACAGTTTCTGTGTGATTATTTCAGGTGTAAGCTAGCCGGAATGAAAACCAGGCCCTCTCTCCTTGAAACTGATCATACATTTAAATGCTTCATCCCTCAATTGGTGGAACTGTTTGTAAAGGATTAGGAGGGGTGTCCTTGTTGGAGGACATTTATCACTCTGAGCAGGCGTTGAGGTTTCAAAAGCGAGGCTATTCCCAGTTGGCTCTCTAGGCCTCCTACTTGAGGATAAGAATTTAAAATAAGCTTTCAGCTATTGTTCCAGTGCCATGGTCGCTTGCCTGCTATCATGTTCCACACCATGGCCTCTAACCCTCTGGAACCATGAGCTCCAAATTAAATCTTTCATTTGTAAGTTGCCTTGGCCATGGAATTTTGTCACAGCAATAGAAAAGTAACCAAGATAATTGTGGTTCCTAAGCCTAAATGTGCATTAGAATCACCCAGTGACCTAATAGACTACAGCTTTTTCAGGGTCAGTGTCAACTCTACTCAGTAACACCCTCTAATAATGACACCACGAAAGGTTCACTCAATGCAATTGATCTTGGAAGCAACATGTGTAAAGTACTAGTCTGAACTATATTCTGACCATATTCTATGTTAGGTTGGTCTCAGATCTTCCCGCCATTAGACTAGTAGAAAGAACACATGTGGGAAACTTCCTGACAGCTATACCATCCAAGAGCCTCTCTTCTCCAGTCATTTTTAGTCACTCATATATCCTTGGGCAGAATAAAGCCCTGTAAGTGTAGTGATGAGAAAATGACGTGGGTTTAGGCTACTAAATGAAGTGAGTGGTGATTTCTTACAGCAATAGTGAAATACAAATGAACTGGGTGGTTGCTGCAAAGTAACTGATCTCAGTGCATCTTGTCACCATTTCATGACCCGAAATTTCAGTTCACACCTCACTACTTCCTCGAGACTTAAGCGGTTCCAGATGAGGCAAGGTCAAAATATGTATTTTGTATACAGCCTCAAACTAAGAGCACAATCCAGGACTGGCTACAAGAGTGTAAACAAGTATAGTCACACTCGGTTTTATATTCTACCGCTGCATCTCTTGAACTTTTAATAATTCAATAAAGGGGGCCTATATTCACTAGATGCCACAAATTATATCATACGTACCACAATCATGTTTCTTTCTCTTAACTGAGAACAAAGGGCATTTTCTTAATTAGTGACTAATGGGAGAGAGCCTAGTTCATTATAGGTCGTTCCAACCCAGGGCAAGTGCTCCTGGGTTCTATAAGAAATCAAGCTAAGCAAGACATGATGAACTGGCCTCAAATTCTCTATGTAGCTGAGGCTTGACTTGAAATAGTGGTCCTTCTGCCTCAATTTCCTAAGCACCAGGATTAGAGGAGCACACCACTACTCCTAGAATCTTAGAGTTGATAATTTCATATGCTTTTTTGCTGTTTTCTGACACTAGCCTATTCTACCTTGAACAATTCCCCTAATTCAAAATCTCAGGACAAAGGAGGTAGAAGTCCTTTTCATGGCCTCCTATGGTGAGTGGCTTATTCTTTCTTCAAACCTCTGGATATCTGATTGGTGACATCTGAATAAATGAGACTGCTTCTCAAAGATTGCTTCGTGATGCCCTTCTAATTCTTGTCTTTACAAAGAATAACTGGCAGCTCCTTTCACTGAAGACAGGAAAAATAATATCTCTGATAGGTCCGCCTACTGAACACAGAACACTAGTATCTGAGAACATTCAGAAGTTTAGAAGAAAAAAAGGGGATCATGTAGTCAAGGAATTTTGTCAAACTAACTGGCTTTAAAAAAAAAACTCTCTCTCTTGTCTCTCTCTGTCTCTCTCCCTCTGTGTCTGTGCGTGTATATGTACATTTGTGTAATTAAAGGCTCACATGTGCTATATTGTGAGTGTGTGTCAGAGACTATGTCTTTAATCCCGTTTTTAGAGAAGGTCTCTTTGTTATTCACTATTGCACATGGCTGGCTAGCTAGCCCACTGGTTTCCAAGGACTCTTATGTCTCTGCCTCATATCGCACATAGAAATGCTGTATACTATCATATCCAACCTTGAATATGTGTTCCAGGAATTCAAACTCATGTCGCCAATATGTTTACATGGCAAGAACTTTGCCCACAGAGTCATCACCTCAACCCACACACTGATATTTAAAAGTTAAATTACTTTATGTTTGAGTACTACTCACCTTGTTTAATGTGTTTGATATTTATATGAACCTCTAAGATATTGTAGGAGAACTTCATAAACCTCATAAACTTATTAGACAAAAATAACTGCCCTTGCTTTATCTAGTGACCTACAGTAATACTCTACCAAAAAAAAAAAAGTTGAAGAATTGTCCTCCTAAACAGACTAAATCCTTATCAAACTGTGATTTTAGCTAATCTTCTTTTACACTAAAATTTAAAACCATGAAAGACTGCAAACACCCAGGTGTATATGCATATATTCTATGTAGAACAGTCACTTCGGATAGAAATTCAGGTTTACACTTACTGGGTGGGATAATGTAATGATAGCTAACATTTATCGAGTACTATGAGCCAAAAAAAGCATTTAGCATTTTGTTTAATAACACAATGTATAGAGTAATCTGCATTTGTAATTCAAGGAACTCATTCAATATATAGCTGGCAAATCCTCTTAAACCAAGTTGACAACAAGCTCAGTATCTTTTTTTGCCATGGGGTAATAGCATTTCTAGTGGCACATTTGCACCCAAAGAATTATAGAATTACTTTTCTGTGCATAAAACAAACATGCAAACCAATTTATTCTCCTAAATCAATACCAAACTACTGATAGTGTAATTGTAAACTTGTAGATGATAAATTGAAACACTTGGCCCTTTTTAAATTCAAACGGGTCAAGGAATGACCACCGATACTGCTGTAAAAGAAACTAAGATTTGTTCTGCAAGCTGGGCACTAATTATTCAAGTAATCTCCAAAGTAAATGCTGGAGTATTATGTCAGTCATTGAAATTATTCTCAGATCATGAAATATTTATTTTAATGGATATAGAGGATATTTAAGAAACTATTAGCAATGCAAAAGAGAACTCACTTGGCTTTTTGTCACTTTTATATAAAAAAGGAATAACCCAGCATTCAAGAGGCAGAAAGTACCAGGATCTCAAGTTTGAAGGTAGGTTCATAGGTTACATAGTAAATTCAAATTCAGCCTGAGCTACACAGAGACCAGTCATCCTTCTCAAATAATACAACTATGTGATCGCTTTCATTCCCACAGTATCTTTCGTAAACCAAAGCACTGTAAACTTCTCCAGCATATTGATACTGTAAACTTCTATTAAAGATAATTGTCAAGTCTTTGTATTCAGTGCACCAATGCTCTAGTGTCTCCAATTAGAAACCCTATTGTTTCTAGGCATTCCTAGAGAGTGACTATTTCCTCTGAGTACAAACTGAACTAATCAGTTATTCAAGGCACTGCCCTGTGGTTTATGGTGTTTCTTTCTTTTGCTTTCACAGCCCCACTTCACTTTCTGTAATTGTTTGTTTCTAACATTTTATTTGCTTTAGTTTTTTCATATAGTGTAACTTGATCATCCCTCTG